>NW_026525095.1:0-39464 GCF_943734705.1 Anopheles coustani | reverse complement strand
TCGCAGCATCCTAACATATGTTTTTCTTAGAATTTATGAAAAATCGACTAAGTCTGAGATGCCTTTAAGTAGGGATGCTGTATTGAGATGGCAGATGTAGAAGATCAAGATTCATCTCCATGCAGCATCTAATTCATCTCCTAGCATCCTAACATATGAATTTCTTAGAATTTATGAAAAATCGACTAGGTCCGAGATGCCTTTAAGTAGGGATGCTGTATTAAGATGGGAGATGAAGAAGATCAAGATTCATCTCCATGCAGCATCCCATTCATCTCGCAGCATCCTAACATATGAATTTCTATGAATTTATGAAAAATCGACTACGTCCGAGATGCCTTTAAGTAGGGATGCTGTATTGAGATGGGAGATGTAGGAGATCAAGATTCATCTCCATGCAGCATCCCGTTCATCTCCCAGCATCCTAACATATGAATTTCTTAGAATTTATGAAAAATCGACTAAGTCCGAGATGCCTTTAAGTAGGGATGCTGTATTAAGATGGGAGATGGAGAAGATCTAGATTTATCTCCATCCAGCATCCCATTCATCTCGCAGCATCCTAACATATGTTTTTCTTAGAATTTATGAAAAATCGACTAAGTCCGAGATGCCTTTAAGTAGGGATGCTGTATTAAGATGGGAGATGAAGAAGATCAAGATTCATCTCAATGCAGCATCCCATTCAACTCGCAGCATCCTAACATATGTTTTTCTTAGAATTTATGAAAAATCGACTAAGTCCGAGATGCCTTTAAGTAGGGATGCTGTATTAAGACGGGAGATGAAGAAGATCAAGATTCATCTCCATGCAGCATCCCATTCATCTCGCAGCATCCAAACATATGTTTTTCTTAGAATTTATTAAAAATCGACTAAGTCCGAGATGCCTTTAAGTAGGGATGCTGTAATAAGATGGGAGATGAATAAGATCAATATTCATCTCCATGCAGCATCTCATTCATCTCGCAGCATCCTAACATATGTTTTACTTAGAAGTTATGGAAAATCGACTAAGTCCGAGATGCCTTTACGTAGGGATGCTGTATTAAGATGGGAGATGTAGAAGATCAAGATTCATCTCCATGCAGCATCCCATTCATCTCGCAGCATCCTAACATATGAATTTCTTAGAATTTATGAAAAATCGACTAAGTCTGAGATCCCTTCAAGTAGGGATGCTGTATTAAGACGGGAGATGAAGAAGATCAAGATTCATCTCCATGCAGCATCCCATTCATCTCGCAGCATCCAAACATATGTTTTTCTTAGAATTTATTAAAAATCGACTAAGTCCGAGATGCCTTTAAGTAGGGATGCTGTATTAAGATGGGAGATGAAGAAGATCGAGATTCATCTCCATGCAGCATCCCATTCATCTCGCAGCATCCTAACATATGAATTTCTTAGAATTTATGAAAAATCGACTAAGTCCGAGATGCCTTTAAGTAGGGATGCTGTATTAAGATGGGAGATGAAGAAGATCAAGATTCATCTCCATGCAGCATCCCGTTCATCTCCCAGCATCCTAACATATGAATTTCTTAGAATTTATGAAAAATCGACTAAGTCCGAGATGCCTTTAAGTAGGGATGCTGTATTAAGATGGGAGATGAGGAAAATCAAGATTCATCTCCATGCAGCATCCCATTCATCTCGCAGCATCCTAACATATGTTTTTCTTAGAATTTATGAAAAATCGACTAAGTCCGAGATGCCTTTAAGTAGGGATGCTGTATTAAGATGGGAGATGAAGAAGATCAAGATTCATCTCCATGCAGCATCATATTCATCTCGCAGCATCCTTACATATGTTTTTCTTAGAATTTATGAAAAATCGACTAAGTCCGAGATGCCTTTAAGTAGGGATGCTGTTTTAGGATGGGAGATGTAGAAGATCAAGATTTATCTCCATGAAGCATCCCATTCATCTCGCAGCATCCTAACATATGTTTTTCTTAGAATTTAAGAAAAATCGACTAAGTCCGAGATGCCTTTAACTAGGGATGCTGTATTAAGATGGGAGATGAAGAAGATCAAGATTCATCTCCATGCAGCATCCCATTCATCTCGCAGCATCCTTACATATGAATTTCTAAGAATTTATGAAAAATCGACTTAGTCCGAGATGCCTTTAAGTAGGGATGCTGTATTAAGATGGGAGATGGAGAAGATCAAGATTCATCTCCATGCAGCATCCCATTCATCTCGCAGCATCCTAACATATGTTTTTCTTAGAATTTATGAAAAATCGACTAAGTCCGAGATGCCTTTAACTAGGGATGCTGTATTAAGATGGGAGATGAAGAAGATCAAGATTCATCTCCATGCAGCATCCCATTCATCTCGCAGCATCCTAACATATGAATTTCTTAGAATTTATGAAAAATCGACTAAGTCCGAGATGCTCTTAAGTAGGGATGCTGTATTAAGATGCGAGATGAAGAAGATCAAGATTCATCTCCATGCAGCATCATATTCATCTCGCAGCATCCTTACATATGTTTTTCTTAGAATTTATGAAAAATCGACTAAGTCCGAGATGCCTTTAAGTAGGGATGCTGTATTAGGATGGGAGATGTAGAAGATCAAGATTTATCTCCATTAAGCATCCCATTCATCTCGCAGCATCCTAACATATGTTTTTCTTAGAATTTATGAAAAATCGACTAAGTCCGAGATGCCTTTAACTAGGGATGCTGTATTAAGATGGGAGATGAAGAAGATCAAGATTCATCTCCATGCAGCATCCCATTCATCTCGCAGCATCCTAACATATGAATTTCTTAGAATTTATGAAAAATTGACTAAGTCCGAGATGCTCTTAAGAAGGGATGCTGTATAAAGATGCGAGATGAAGAAGATCAAGATTCATCTCCATGCAGCATCATATTCATCTCGCAGCATCCTTACATATGTTTTTCTTAGAATTTATGAAAAATCGACTAAGTCCGAGATGCCTTTAAGTAGGGATGCTGTTTTAGGATGGGAGATGTAGAAGATCAAGATTTATCTCCATGAAGCATCCCATTCATCTCGCAGCATCCTAACATATGTTTTTCTTAGAATTTAAGAAAAATCGACTAAGTCCGAGATGCCTTTAACTAGGGATGCTGTATTAAGATGGGAGATGAAGAAGATCAAGATTCATCTCCATGCAGCATCCCATTCATCTCGCAGCATCCTTACATATGAATTTCTAAGAATTTATGAAAAATCGACTAAGTCCGAGATGCCTTCAATTAGGGATGCTGTATTGAGATGGGAGATGAAGAAGATCAAGATTCATCTCCATGCAGCATCCCATTCATCTCGCAGCATCCTAACATATGTTTTTCTTAGAATTTATGAAAAAGCGACTAAGTCCGAGATGCCTTTAAGTAGGGATGCTGTATTAAGATGGGAGATGAAGAAGATCAAGATTCATCTCCATGCAGCATCCCATTCATCTCCCAGCATCCTAACATATGTTTTTCTTAGAATTTATGAAAAATCGACTAAGTCCAAGATGCCTTTAAGTAGGGATGCTGTATTAAGATGGGAGATGAAGAAGATCAAGATTCATCTCCATGCAGCATCCCATTCATCTCCCAGCATCCTAACATATGAATTTCTATGAATTTATGAAAAATCGACTAAGTCCGAGATGGCTTTAAGTAGGGATGCTGTATTGAGATGGGAGATGAAGAAGATCAAGATTCATCTCCATGCAGCATCCCATTCATCTCGCAGCATCCTAACATATGAATTTCTATGAATTTATGAAAAATCGACTAAGTCCGAGATGCCTTTAAGTAGGGATGCTGTATTAAGATGGGAGATGAAGAAGATCAAGATTCATCTCAATACAGCATCCCATTCATCTCCCAGCATCCTAACATATGAATTTCTTAGAATTTATGAAAAATCGACTAAGTCCGAGATGCCTTTAAGTAGGGATGCTGTATTAAGATGGGAGATGTAGGAGATCAAGATTCATCTCCATGCAGCATCCAATTCATCTCCCAGCATCCTAACATATGAATTTCTATGAATTTATGAAAAATCGACTAAGTCCGAGATGGCTTTAAGTAGGGATGCTGTATTGAGATGAGAGATGTAGGAGATCAAGATTCATCTCCATGCAGCATCCCATTCATCTCCCAGCATCCTAACATATGTTTTTCTTAGAATTTATGAAAAATCGACTAAGTCCGAGATGCCTTTAAGTAGGGATGCTGTATCAAGATGGGAGATGAAGAAGATCAAGATTCATCTCCATGCAGCATCCCATTCATCTCTTCGCATCCAAACATATGTTTTTCTTAGAATTTATGAAAAATCGACTAAGTCCGAGATGCCTTTAAGAAGGGATGCTGTATTGAGATGGGAGATGTAGAAGATCAAGATTCATCTCCATGCAGCATCCTATTCATCTCGCAGCATCCTAACATATGTTTTTCTTAGAATTTATGAAAAATCGACTAAGTCCGAGATGCCTTTAAGTAGGGATGCTGTATTAAGATGGGAGATGAAGAAGATCAAGATTCATCTCCATGCAGCATCCCATTCATCTCGCAGCATCCTAACATATGTATTTCTATGAATTTATGAAAAATCGACTAAGTCCGAGATGCCTTTAAGAAGGGATGCTGTATTGAGATGGGAGATGTAGAAGATCAAGATTTATCTCCATGCAGCATCCTATTCATCTCGCAGCATCCTTACATATGAATTTCTTAGAATTTATGAAAAATCGACTAAGTCCGAGATGCCTTTAATTAGGGATGCTGTATTAAGATGGGAGATGAAGAAGATCAAGATTCATCTCCATGCAGCATCCAATTCATCTCGCAGCATCCTAACATATGTTTTTCTTAGAATTTATGAAAAATCGACTAAGTCTGAGATGCCTTTAAGTAGGGATGCTGTATTGAGATGGCAGATGTAGAAGATCAAGATTCATCTCCATGCAGCATCTAATTCATCTCCTAGCATCCTAACATATGAATTTCTTAGAATTTATGAAAAATCGACTAGGTCCGAGATGCCTTTAAGTAGGGATGCTGTATTAAGATGGGAGATGAAGAAGATCAAGATTCATCTCCATGCAGCATCCCATTCATCTCGCAGCATCCTAACATATGAATTTCTATGAATTTATGAAAAATCGACTAAGTCCGAGATGCCTTTAAGTAGGGATGCTGTATTGAGATGGGAGATGTAGGAGATCAAGATTCATCTCCATGCAGCATCCCGTTCATCTCCCAGCATCCTAACATATGAATTTCTTAGAATTTATGAAAAATCGACTAAGTCCGAGATGCCTTTAAGTAGGGATGCTGTATTAAGATGGGAGATGGAGAAGATCTAGATTTATCTCCATCCAGCATCCCATTCATCTCGCAGCATCCTAACATATGTTTTTCTTAGAATTTATGAAAAATCGACTAAGTCCGAGATGCCTTTAAGTAGGGATGCTGTATTAAGATGGGAGATGAAGAAGATCAAGATTCATCTCAATGCAGCATCCCATTCAACTCGCAGCATCCTAACATATGTTTTTCTTAGAATTTATGAAAAATCGACTAAGTCCGAGATGCCTTTAAGTAGGGATGCTGTATTAAGACGGGAGATGAAGAAGATCAAGATTCATCTCCATGCAGCATCCCATTCATCTCGCAGCATCCAAACATATGTTTTTCTTAGAATTTATTAAAAATCGACTAAGTCCGAGATGCCTTTAAGTAGGGATGCTGTAATAAGATGGGAGATGAATAAGATCAATATTCATCTCCATGCAGCATCTCATTCATCTCGCAGCATCCTAACATATGTTTTACTTAGAAGTTATGGAAAATCGACTAAGTCCGAGATGCCTTTACGTAGGGATGCTGTATTAAGATGGGAGATGTAGAAGATCAAGATTCATCTCCATGCAGCATCCCATTCATCTCGCAGCATCCTAACATATGAATTTCTTAGAATTTATGAAAAATCGACTAAGTCTGAGATCCCTTCAAGTAGGGATGCTGTATTAAGACGGGAGATGAAGAAGATCAAGATTCATCTCCATGCAGCATCCCATTCATCTCGCAGCATCCAAACATATGTTTTTCTTAGAATTTATTAAAAATCGACTAAGTCCGAGATGCCTTTAAGTAGGGATGCTGTATTAAGATGGGAGATGAAGAAGATCAAGATTCATCTCCATGCAGCATCCCATTCATCTCGCAGCATCCTAACATATGAATTTCTATGAATTTATGAAAAATCGACTAAGTCCGAGATGCCTTTAAGTAGGGATGCTGTATTAAGATGGGAGATGAAGAAGATCAAGATTCATCTCAATGCAGCATCCCATTCATCTCTTCGCATCCAAACATATGTTTTTCTTAGAATTTATGAAAAATCGACTAAGTCCGAGATGCCTTTAAGAAGGGATGCTGTATTGAGATGGGAGATGTAGAAGATCAAGATTCATCTCCATGCAGCATCCTATTCATCTCGCAGCATCCTAACATATGTTTTTCTTAGAATTTAAGAAAAATCGACTAAGTCCGAGATGCCTTTAACTAGGGATGCTGTATTGAGATGGGAGATGAAGAAGATCAAGATTCATCTCCATGCAGCATCCCATTCATCTCGCAGCATCCTAACATATGAATTTCTATGAATTTATGAAAAATCGACTAAGTCCGAGATGGCTTTAAGTAGGGATGCTGTATTGAGATGGGAGATGAAGAAGATCAAGATTCATCTCCATGCAGCATCCCATTCATCTCGCAGCATCCTAACATATGAATTTCTATGAATTTATGAAAAATCGACTAAGTCCGAGATGCCTTTAAGTAGGGATGCTGTATTGAGATGGGAGATGTAGGAGATCAAGATTCATCTCCATGCAGCATCCCATTCATCTCCCAGCATCCTAACATATGAATTTCTTAGAATTTATGAAAAATCGACTAAGTCCGAGATGCCTTTAAGTAGGGATGCTGTATTAAGATGGGAGATGAAGAAGATCAAGATTCATCTCCATGCAGCATCCCATTCATCTCCCAGCATCCTAACATGTGAATTTCTATGAATTTATGAAAAATCGACTAAGTCCGAGATGCCTTTAAGTAGGGATGCTGTATTGAGATGGGAGATGTAGGAGATCAAGATTCATCTCCATGCAGCATCCCATTCATCTCCCAGCATCCTAACATATGAATTTCTCAGAATTTATGAAAAATCGACTAAGTCCGAGATGCCTTTAAGTAGGGATGCTGTATTGAGATGAGAGATGTAGGAGATCAAGATTCATCTCCATGCAGCATCATATTCATCTCCCAGCATCCTAACATATGAATTTCTATGAATTTATGAAAAATCGACTAAGTCCGAGATGCCTTTAAGTAGGGATGCTGTATTAAGATGGGAGATGTAGGAGATCAAGATTCATCTCCATGCAGCATCCAATTCATCTCCCAGCATCCTAACATATGAATTTCTATGAATTTATGAAAAATCGACTAAGTCCGAGATGGCTTTAAGTAGGGATGCTGTATTGAGATGAGAGATGTAGGAGATCAAGATTCATCTCCATGCAGCATCCCATTCATCTCCCAGCATCCTAACATATGAATTTCTTAGTATTTATGAAAAATCGACTAAGTCCGAGATGCATTTAAGTAGGGATGCTGTATTGAGATGGGAGATGAAGAAGATCAAGATTCATCTCCATGCAGCATCCCATTCATCTCGCAGCATCCTAACATATGAATTTCTATGAATTTATGAAAAATCGACTAAGTCCGAGATGCCTTTAAGTAGGGATGCTGTATTGAGATGGGAGATGTAGGAGATCAAGATTCATCTCCATGCAGCATCCCATTCATCTCGCAGCATCCTAACATATGAATTTCTATGAATTTATGAAAAATCGACTAAGTCCGAGATGCCTTTAAGTAGGGATGCTGTATTGAGATGGGAGATGTAGGAGATCCAGATTCATCTCCATGCAGCATCCCATTCATCTCCCAGCATCCTAACATATGAATTTCTTAGAATTTATGAAAAATCGACTAAGTCCGAGATGCCTCTAAGTAGGGATGCTGTATTGAGATGGGAGATGTAGGAGATCAAGATTCATCTCCATGCAGCATCCCATTTATCTCCCAGCATCCTAACATATGAATTTCTTAGAATTTATGAAAAATCGACTAAGTCCGAGATGGCTTTAAGTAGGGATGCTGTATTGAGATGGGAGATGTAGGAGATCAAGATTCATCTCCATGCAGCATCCCATTCATCTCGCAGCATCCTAACATATGAATTTCTATGAATTTATGAAAAATCGACTAAGTCCGAGATGCCTTTAAGTAGGGATGCTGTATTAAGATGGGAGATGAAAAAAAGATCAAGATTCATCTCCATGCAGCATCCCATTCATCTCGCAGCATCCTAACATATAATTTTCTTAGAATTTATGAAAAATCGACTAAGTCCGAAATGCCTTTAAGTAGGGATGCTGTATTGAGTTGGGAGATGTAGGAGATCAAGATTCATCTCCATGCAGCATCCCATTCATCTCCCAGCATCCTAACATATGTTTTTCTTAGAATTTATGAAAAATCGACTAAGTCTGAGATGCCTTTAAGTAGGGATGCTGTATTAAGATGGGAGATGAAGAAGATCAAGATTCATCTCTATGCAGCATCCCATTCATCTCGCAGCATCCTAACATATAATTTTCTTAGAATTTATGAAAAATCGACTAAGTCCGAGATGCCTTTAAGCAGGGATGCTGTATTAAGATGGGAGATGTAGAAGATCAAGATTCATCTCCATGCAGCATTCGATTCATCTCGCAGCATCCTAACATATATTTTTCTTAGAATTTATGAAAAATCGACTAAGTCCGAGATGCCTTTAAGTAGGGATGCTGTATTAAGATGGGAGATGAAGAAGATCAAGATTTATCTCCATGCAGCATCCTATTCATCTCGCAGCATCCTAACATATGAATTTCTCAGAATTTATGAAAAATCGACTGAGTCCGAGTTGCCTTTAAGTAGGGATGCTGTATTAAGATGGGAGATGAAGAAGATCAAGATTCATCTCCATGCAGCATCCTATTCATCTCGCAGCATCCTAACATATGAATTTCTCAGAATTTATGAAAAATCGACTAAGTCCGAGTTGCCTTTAAGTAGGGATGCTGTATTAAGATGGGAGATGAAGAAGATCAAGATTCATCTCCATGCAGCATCCCATTCATCTCCCAGCATCCTAACATATGAATTTCTTAGAATTCATGAAAAATCGACTAAGTCCGAGATGCCTGTAAGTAGGGATGCTGTATTGAGATGGGAGATGAAGAAGATCAAGATTCATCTCCATGCAGCATCCCATTCATCTCGCAGCATCCTTACATATGTTTTTCTTAGAATTTATGAAAAATCGACTAAGTCCGAGATGCCTCTAAGTAGGGATGCTGTATTGAGATGGGAGATGTAGGAGATCAAGATTCATCTCCATGCAGCATCCCATTCATCTCGCAGCATCCTAACATATGAATTTCTATGAATTTATGAAAAATCGACTAAGTCCGAGATGCCTTTAAGTAGGGATGCTGTATTAAGATGGGAGATGAAAAAAAGATCAAGATTCATCTCCATGCAGCATCCCATTCATCTCGCAGCATCCTTACATATGTTTTTCTTAGAATTCGATTCATCTCGCAGCATCCTAACATATATTTTTCTTAGAATTTATGAAAAATCGACTAAGTCCGAGATGCCTTTAAGTAGGGATGCTGTATTAAGATGGGAGATGAAGAAGATCAAGATTCATCTCCATGCAGCATCCCATTCATCTCGCAGCATCCTAACATATGTTTTTCTTAGAATTTATGAAAAATCGACTAAGTCCGAGATGCATTTAAGTAGGGATGCTGTATTAAGATGGGAGATGAAGAAGATCAAGATTTATCTCCATGCAGCATCCTATTCATCTCGCAGCATCCTAACATATGTTTTTCTTAGAATTTATGAAAAATCGACTAAGTCCGAGATGCCCTTAAGTAGGGATGCTGTATTAAGATGGGAGATGAAGAAGATCAAGATACATCTCCATGCAGCATCCCATTCATCTCGCAGCATCCTAACATATGAATTTCTTAGAATTTATGAATAATCGACTAAGTCCGAGATGCCTTTAAGAAGGGATGCTGTATTGAGACGGGAGATGAAGAAGATCAAGATTCATCTCCATGCAGCATCCCATTCATCTCGCAGCATCCTAACATATGAATTTCTTAGAAAATATGAAAAATCGACTAAGTCCGAGATGCCTTTAAGTAGGGATGCTGTATTGAGTTGGGAGATGAAGAAGATCAAGATTCATCTCCATGCAGCATCCCATTCATCTCTTAGCATCCAAACATATGTTTTTCTTAGAATTTATGAAAAATCGACTCAGTCCGAGATGCTCTTAAGTAGGGATGCTGTATTAAGATGGGAGATTAAGAAGATCAAGATTAATCTCCATGCAGCATCTCATTCATCTCGCAGCATCCTAACATATGTTTTTCTTAGAATTTATGAAAAATCGACTAAGTCCGAGATGCCTTTAAGTAGGGATGCTGTATTAAGATGGGAGATGTAGAAGATCAAGATTCATCTCCATGCAGCATCCCATTCATCTCGCAGCATCCTAACATATGTTTTTCTTAGAATTTATGAAAAATCGACTAAGTCCGAGATGCCCTTAAGTAGGGATGCTGTATTAAGATGGGAGATGGAGAAGATCAAGATTCATCTTCATGCAGCATCTCATTCATCTCGCAGCATCCTAACATATGTTTTTCTTAGAATTTATGAAAAATCGACTAAGTCCGAGATGCCTTTAAGAAGGGATGCTGTATTAAGATGGGAGATGAAGAAGATCAAGATTCAACTCCATGCAGCATCCCATTCATCTCGCAGCATCCTAACATATGTTTTTCTTAGAATTTATGAAAAATCGACTAAGTCCGAGATGCCCTTAAGTAAGAATGCTGTATTGAGATGGGAGATGAAGAAGATCAAGATTCATCTCCATGCAGCATCCCATTCATCTCGCAGCATCCTAACATATGTTTTTCTTAGAATTTATGAAAAATCGACTAAGTCCGAGATGCCTTTAAGTAGGGATGCTGTATCAAGATGGGAGATGAAGAAGATCAAGATTCATCTCCATGCAGCATCCCATTCATCTCTTCGCATCCAAACATATGTTTTTCTTAGAATTTATGAAAAATCGACTAAGTCCGAGATGCCTTTAAGAAGGGATGCTGTATTGAGATGGGAGATGTAGAAGATCAAGATTCATCTCCATGCAGCATCCTATTCATCTCGCAGCATCCTAACATATGTTTTTCTTAGAATTTATGAAAAATCGACTAAGTCCAAGATGCCTTTAAGTAGGGATGCTGTATTAAGATGGGAGATGAAGAAGATCAAGATTCATCTCCATGCAGCATCCCATTCATCTCGCAGCATCCTAACATATGTATTTCTATGAATTTATGAAAAATCGACTAAGTCCGAGATGCCTTTAAGAAGGGATGCTGTATTGAGATGGGAGATGTAGAAGATCAAGATTTATCTCCATGCAGCATCCTATTCATCTCGCAGCATCCTTACATATGAATTTCTTAGAATTTATGAAAAATCGACTAAGTCCGAGATGCCTTTAATTAGGGATGCTGTATTAAGATGGGAGATGAAGAAGATCAAGATTCATCTCCATGCAGCATCCAATTCATCTCGCAGCATCCTAACATATGTTTTTCTTAGAATTTATGAAAAATCGACTAAGTCTGAGATGCCTTTAAGTAGGGATGCTGTATTGAGATGGCAGATGTAGAAGATCAAGATTCATCTCCATGCAGCATCTAATTCATCTCCTAGCATCCTAACATATGAATTTCTTAGAATTTATGAAAAATCGACTAGGTCCGAGATGCCTTTAAGTAGGGATGCTGTATTAAGATGGGAGATGAAGAAGATCAAGATTCATCTCCATGCAGCATCCCATTCATCTCGCAGCATCCTAACATATGAATTTCTATGAATTTATGAAAAATCGACTAAGTCCGAGATGCCTTTAAGTAGGGATGCTGTATTGAGATGGGAGATGTAGGAGATCAAGATTCATCTCCATGCAGCATCCCGTTCATCTCCCAGCATCCTAACATATGAATTTCTTAGAATTTATGAAAAATCGACTAAGTCCGAGATGCCTTTAAGTAGGGATGCTGTATTAAGATGGGAGATGGAGAAGATCTAGATTTATCTCCATCCAGCATCCCATTCATCTCGCAGCATCCTAACATATGTTTTTCTTAGAATTTATGAAAAATCGACTAAGTCCGAGATGCCTTTAAGTAGGGATGCTGTATTAAGATGGGAGATGAAGAAGATCAAGATTCATCTCAATGCAGCATCCCATTCAACTCGCAGCATCCTAACATATGTTTTTCTTAGAATTTATGAAAAATCGACTAAGTCCGAGATGCCTTTAAGTAGGGATGCTGTATTAAGACGGGAGATGAAGAAGATCAAGATTCATCTCCATGCAGCATCCCATTCATCTCGCAGCATCCAAACATATGTTTTTCTTAGAATTTATTAAAAATCGACTAAGTCCGAGATGCCTTTAAGTAGGGATGCTGTAATAAGATGGGAGATGAATAAGATCAATATTCATCTCCATGCAGCATCTCATTCATCTCGCAGCATCCTAACATATGTTTTACTTAGAAGTTATGGAAAATCGACTAAGTCCGAGATGCCTTTACGTAGGGATGCTGTATTAAGATGGGAGATGTAGAAGATCAAGATTCATCTCCATGCAGCATCCCATTCATCTCGCAGCATCCTAACATATGAATTTCTTAGAATTTATGAAAAATCGACTAAGTCTGAGATCCCTTCAAGTAGGGATGCTGTATTAAGACGGGAGATGAAGAAGATCAAGATTCATCTCCATGCAGCATCCCATTCATCTCGCAGCATCCAAACATATGTTTTTCTTAGAATTTATTAAAAATCGACTAAGTCCGAGATGCCTTTAAGTAGGGATGCTGTATTAAGATGGGAGATGAAGAAGATCGAGATTCATCTCCATGCAGCATCCCATTCATCTCGCAGCATCCTAACATATGAATTTCTTAGAATTTATGAAAAATCGACTAAGTCCGAGATGCCTTTAAGTAGGGATGCTGTATTAAGATGGGAGATGAAGAAGATCAAGATTCATCTCCATGCAGCATCCCGTTCATCTCCCAGCATCCTAACATATGAATTTCTTAGAATTTATGAAAAATCGACTAAGTCCGAGATGCCTTTAAGTAGGGATGCTGTATTAAGATGGGAGATGAGGAAAATCAAGATTCATCTCCATGCAGCATCCCATTCATCTCGCAGCATCCTAACATATGTTTTTCTTAGAATTTATGAAAAATCGACTAAGTCCGAGATGCCTTTAAGTAGGGATGCTGTATTAAGATGGGAGATGAAGAAGATCAAGATTCATCTCCATGCAGCATCATATTCATCTCGCAGCATCCTTACATATGTTTTTCTTAGAATTTATGAAAAATCGACTAAGTCCGAGATGCCTTTAAGTAGGGATGCTGTTTTAGGATGGGAGATGTAGAAGATCAAGATTTATCTCCATGAAGCATCCCATTCATCTCGCAGCATCCTAACATATGTTTTTCTTAGAATTTAAGAAAAATCGACTAAGTCCGAGATGCCTTTAACTAGGGATGCTGTATTAAGATGGGAGATGAAGAAGATCAAGATTCATCTCCATGCAGCATCCCATTCATCTCGCAGCATCCTTACATATGAATTTCTAAGAATTTATGAAAAATCGACTTAGTCCGAGATGCCTTTAAGTAGGGATGCTGTATTAAGATGGGAGATGGAGAAGATCAAGATTCATCTCCATGCAGCATCCCATTCATCTCGCAGCATCCTAACATATGTTTTTCTTAGAATTTATGAAAAATCGACTAAGTCCGAGATGCCTTTAACTAGGGATGCTGTATTAAGATGGGAGATGAAGAAGATCAAGATTCATCTCCATGCAGCATCCCATTCATCTCGCAGCATCCTAACATATGAATTTCTTAGAATTTATGAAAAATCGACTAAGTCCGAGATGCTCTTAAGTAGGGATGCTGTATTAAGATGCGAGATGAAGAAGATCAAGATTCATCTCCATGCAGCATCATATTCATCTCGCAGCATCCTTACATATGTTTTTCTTAGAATTTATGAAAAATCGACTAAGTCCGAGATGCCTTTAAGTAGGGATGCTGTATTAGGATGGGAGATGTAGAAGATCAAGATTTATCTCCATTAAGCATCCCATTCATCTCGCAGCATCCTAACATATGTTTTTCTTAGAATTTATGAAAAATCGACTAAGTCCGAGATGCCTTTAACTAGGGATGCTGTATTAAGATGGGAGATGAAGAAGATCAAGATTCATCTCCATGCAGCATCCCATTCATCTCGCAGCATCCTAACATATGAATTTCTTAGAATTTATGAAAAATTGACTAAGTCCGAGATGCTCTTAAGAAGGGATGCTGTATAAAGATGCGAGATGAAGAAGATCAAGATTCATCTCCATGCAGCATCATATTCATCTCGCAGCATCCTTACATATGTTTTTCTTAGAATTTATGAAAAATCGACTAAGTCCGAGATGCCTTTAAGTAGGGATGCTGTTTTAGGATGGGAGATGTAGAAGATCAAGATTTATCTCCATGAAGCATCCCATTCATCTCGCAGCATCCTAACATATGTTTTTCTTAGAATTTAAGAAAAATCGACTAAGTCCGAGATGCCTTTAACTAGGGATGCTGTATTAAGATGGGAGATGAAGAAGATCAAGATTCATCTCCATGCAGCATCCCATTCATCTCGCAGCATCCTTACATATGAATTTCTAAGAATTTATGAAAAATCGACTAAGTCCGAGATGCCTTCAATTAGGGATGCTGTATTGAGATGGGAGATGAAGAAGATCAAGATTCATCTCCATGCAGCATCCCATTCATCTCGCAGCATCCTAACATATGTTTTTCTTAGAATTTATGAAAAAGCGACTAAGTCCGAGATGCCTTTAAGTAGGGATGCTGTATTAAGATGGGAGATGAAGAAGATCAAGATTCATCTCCATGCAGCATCCCATTCATCTCCCAGCATCCTAACATATGTTTTTCTTAGAATTTATGAAAAATCGACTAAGTCCAAGATGCCTTTAAGTAGGGATGCTGTATTAAGATGGGAGATGAAGAAGATCAAGATTCATCTCCATGCAGCATCCCATTCATCTCCCAGCATCCTAACATATGAATTTCTATGAATTTATGAAAAATCGACTAAGTCCGAGATGGCTTTAAGTAGGGATGCTGTATTGAGATGGGAGATGAAGAAGATCAAGATTCATCTCCATGCAGCATCCCATTCATCTCGCAGCATCCTAACATATGAATTTCTATGAATTTATGAAAAATCGACTAAGTCCGAGATGCCTTTAAGTAGGGATGCTGTATTAAGATGGGAGATGAAGAAGATCAAGATTCATCTCAATGCAGCATCCCATTCATCTCCCAGCATCCTAACATATGAATTTCTTAGAATTTATGAAAAATCGACTAAGTCCGAGATGCCTTTAAGTAGGGATGCTGTATTAAGATGGGAGATGTAGGAGATCAAGATTCATCTCCATGCAGCATCCAATTCATCTCCCAGCATCCTAACATATGAATTTCTATGAATTTATGAAAAATCGACTAAGTCCGAGATGGCTTTAAGTAGGGATGCTGTATTGAGATGAGAGATGTAGGAGATCAAGATTCATCTCCATGCAGCATCCCATTCATCTCCCAGCATCCTAACATATGTTTTTCTTAGAATTTATGAAAAATCGACTAAGTCCGAGATGCCTTTAAGTAGGGATGCTGTATCAAGATGGGAGATGAAGAAGATCAAGATTCATCTCCATGCAGCATCCCATTCATCTCTTCGCATCCAAACATATGTTTTTCTTAGAATTTATGAAAAATCGACTAAGTCCGAGATGCCTTTAAGAAGGGATGCTGTATTGAGATGGGAGATGTAGAAGATCAAGATTCATCTCCATGCAGCATCCTATTCATCTCGCAGCATCCTAACATATGTTTTTCTTAGAATTTATGAAAAATCGACTAAGTCCGAGATGCCTTTAAGTAGGGATGCTGTATTAAGATGGGAGATGAAGAAGATCAAGATTCATCTCCATGCAGCATCCCATTCATCTCGCAGCATCCTAACATATGTATTTCTATGAATTTATGAAAAATCGACTAAGTCCGAGATGCCTTTAAGAAGGGATGCTGTATTGAGATGGGAGATGTAGAAGATCAAGATTTATCTCCATGCAGCATCCTATTCATCTCGCAGCATCCTTACATATGAATTTCTTAGAATTTATGAAAAATCGACTAAGTCCGAGATGCCTTTAATTAGGGATGCTGTATTAAGATGGGAGATGAAGAAGATCAAGATTCATCTCCATGCAGCATCCAATTCATCTCGCAGCATCCTAACATATGTTTTTCTTAGAATTTATGAAAAATCGACTAAGTCTGAGATGCCTTTAAGTAGGGATGCTGTATTGAGATGGCAGATGTAGAAGATCAAGATTCATCTCCATGCAGCATCTAATTCATCTCCTAGCATCCTAACATATGAATTTCTTAGAATTTATGAAAAATCGACTAGGTCCGAGATGCCTTTAAGTAGGGATGCTGTATTAAGATGGGAGATGAAGAAGATCAAGATTCATCTCCATGCAGCATCCCATTCATCTCGCAGCATCCTAACATATGAATTTCTATGAATTTATGAAAAATCGACTAAGTCCGAGATGCCTTTAAGTAGGGATGCTGTATTGAGATGGGAGATGTAGGAGATCAAGATTCATCTCCATGCAGCATCCCGTTCATCTCCCAGCATCCTAACATATGAATTTCTTAGAATTTATGAAAAATCGACTAAGTCCGAGATGCCTTTAAGTAGGGATGCTGTATTAAGATGGGAGATGGAGAAGATCTAGATTTATCTCCATCCAGCATCCCATTCATCTCGCAGCATCCTAACATATGTTTTTCTTAGAATTTATGAAAAATCGACTAAGTCCGAGATGCCTTTAAGTAGGGATGCTGTATTAAGATGGGAGATGAAGAAGATCAAGATTCATCTCAATGCAGCATCCCATTCAACTCGCAGCATCCTAACATATGTTTTTCTTAGAATTTATGAAAAATCGACTAAGTCCGAGATGCCTTTAAGTAGGGATGCTGTATTAAGACGGGAGATGAAGAAGATCAAGATTCATCTCCATGCAGCATCCCATTCATCTCGCAGCATCCAAACATATGTTTTTCTTAGAATTTATTAAAAATCGACTAAGTCCGAGATGCCTTTAAGTAGGGATGCTGTAATAAGATGGGAGATGAATAAGATCAATATTCATCTCCATGCAGCATCTCATTCATCTCGCAGCATCCTAACATATGTTTTACTTAGAAGTTATGGAAAATCGACTAAGTCCGAGATGCCTTTACGTAGGGATGCTGTATTAAGATGGGAGATGTAGAAGATCAAGATTCATCTCCATGCAGCATCCCATTCATCTCGCAGCATCCTAACATATGAATTTCTTAGAATTTATGAAAAATCGACTAAGTCTGAGATCCCTTCAAGTAGGGATGCTGTATTAAGACGGGAGATGAAGAAGATCAAGATTCATCTCCATGCAGCATCCCATTCATCTCCCAGCATCCTAACATGTGAATTTCTATGAATTTATGAAAAATCGACTAAGTCCGAGATGCCTTTAAGTAGGGATGCTGTATTGAGATGGGAGATGTAGGAGATCAAGATTCATCTCCATGCAGCATCCCATTCATCTCCCAGCATCCTAACATATGAATTTCTATGAATTTATGAAAAATCGACTAAGTCCGAGATGGCTTTAAGTAGGGATGCTGTATTAAGATGGGAGATGAAGAAGATCAAGATTCATCTCCATGCAGCATCCCATTCATCTCCCAGCATCCTAACATGTGAATTTCTATGAATTTATGAAAAATCGACTAAGTCCGAGATGGCTTTAAGTAGGGATGCTGTATTGAGATGGGAGATGTAGGAGATCAAGATTCATCTCCAGAAAGCATCCCATTCATCTCCCAGCATCCTAACATATGAATTTCTTAGAATTTATGAAAAATCGACTAAGTCCGAGATGCCTTTAAGTAGGGATGCTGTATTGAGATGGGAGATGTAGGAGATCAAGATTCATCTCCAGGCAGCATCCCATTCATCTCCCAGCATCCTAACATATGTTTTTCTTAGAATTTATGAAAAATCGACTAAGTCCGAGATGCCTTTAAGTAGGGATGCTGTATTAAGATGAGAGATGAAGAAGATAAAGATTTATCTCCATGCAGCATCCCATTCATCTCGCAGCATCCTAACATATGTTCTTCTTAGAATTTATGAAAAATCGACTAAGTCCGAGATGACTCTAAGCAGGGATGCTGTATTAAGATGGGAGATGAAGAAGATCAAGATTTATCTCCACGAAGCATCCCATTTATCTCGCAGCATCCTAACATATGAATTTCTTAGAATTTATGAAAAATCGACTAAGTCCGAGATGGCTTTAAGTAGGGATGCTGTATTGAGATGGGAGATGTGGGAGATCAAGATTCATCTCCATGCAGCATCCCATTCATCTCGCAGCATCCTAACATATGATTTTCTTAGAATTTATGAAAAATCGACTAAGTCCGAGATGCCTTTAAGTAGGGATGCTGTATTGAGATGGGAGATGTAGGAGATCAAGATTCATCTCTATGCAGCATCCCATTCATCTCGCAGCATCCTAACATATCATTTTCTTAGAATTTATGAAAAATCGACTAAGTCCGAGATGCCTTTAAGTAGGGATGCTGTATTGAGATGGGAGATGAAGAAGATCAAGATTCATCTCCATGCAGCATCCAATTCATCTCGCAGCATCCTAACATATGAATTTCTTAGAATTTATGAAAAATCGACTAATCAGCATCCCATTCATCTCGCAGCATCCTAACATATGTTTTTCTTAGAATTTATGAAAAATCGACTAAGTCCGAGATGCCTTTAAGTAGGGATGCTGTATTGAGATGGGAGATGTAGGAGATCAAGATTCATCTCCATGCAGCATCCCATTCATCTCGCAGCATCCTTACATATGAATTTCTTAGAATTTATGAAAAATCGACTAAGTCCGAGATGCCTTTAAGTAGGGATGCTGTATTGAGATGGGAGATGTAGGAGATCAAGATTCATCTCCATGCAGCATCCCATTCATCTCGCAGCATCCTAACATATGAATTTCTTAGAATTTATGCAAAATCGACTAAGTCCGAGATGGCTTTAAGTGGGGATGCTGGATTGAGATTGGAGATGTAGGAGATCAAGATTCATCTCCATGCAGCATCCCATTCAACTCGCAGCATCCTAACATATCAATTTCTTAGAATTTATGAAAAATCAATTAAGTCCGAGATGCCTTTAAGAAGGGATGCTGTATCGAGATGGGAGATGAAGAAGATCAAGATTCATCTTCATGCAGCATCCCATTCATTTCGCAGCATCCTAACATATGAATTTCTATGAATTTATAAAAAATCGACTAAGTCCGAGATGCCTTTAAGAAGGGATGCTGTATCGAGATGGGAGATGAAGAAGATCAAGATTCATCTTCATGCAGCATCCCATTCATTTCGCAGCATCCTAACATATGAATTTCTATGAATTTATAAAAAATCGACTAAGTCCGAGATGCCTTTAAGAAGGGATGCTGTATCGAGATGGGAGATGAAAAAGATCAAGATTCATCTCCATGCAGCATCCCATTCATCTCGCAGCATCCTAACATATGAATTTCTTAGAATTTATGAAAAATCGACTAAGTCCGAGATGGCTTTAAGTAGGGATGCTGTATTGAGATGGGAGATGAAGAAGATCAAGATTCATCTCCATGCAGCATCCCATTCATCTCGCAGCATCCTAACATATGTTTTTCTTAGAATTTATGAAAAATCGACTAAGTCCGAGATGCCTTTAAGTAGGGATGCTGTATTGAGATGGGAGATGTAGGAGATCAAGATTCATCTCCATGCAGCATCCCATTCATCTCGCAGCATCCTTACATATGAATTTCTTAGAATTTATGAAAAATCGACTAAGTCCGAGATGCCTTTAAGTAGGGATGCTGTATTGAGATGGGAGATGTAGGAGATCAAGATTCATCTCCATGCAGCATCCCATTCATCTCGCAGCATCCTAACATATGAATTTCTTAGAATTTATGCAAAATCGACTAAGTCCGAGATGGCTTTAAGTGGGGATGCTGGATTGAGATTGGAGATGTAGGAGATCAAGATTCATCTCCATGCAGCATCCCATTCAACTCGCAGCATCCTAACATATCAATTTCTTAGAATTTATGAAAAATCAATTAAGTCCGAGATGCCTTTAAGAAGGGATGCTGTATCGAGATGGGAGATGAAGAAGATCAAGATTCATCTTCATGCAGCATCCCATTCATTTCGCAGCATCCTAACATATGAATTTCTATGAATTTATAAAAAATCGACTAAGTCCGAGATGCCTTTAAGAAGGGATGCTGTATCGAGATGGGAGATGAAGAAGATCAAGATTCATCTTCATGCAGCATCCCATTCATTTCGCAGCATCCTAACATATGAATTTCTATGAATTTATAAAAAATCGACTAAGTCCGAGATGCCTTTAAGAAGGGATGCTGTATCGAGATGGGAGATGAAAAAGATCAAGATTCATCTCCATGCAGCATCCCATTCATCTCGCAGCATCCTAACATATGAATTTCTTAGAATTTATGAAAAATCGACTAAGTCCGAGATGGCTTTAAGTAGGGATGCTGTATTGAGATGGGAGATGAAGAAGATCAAGATTCATCTCCATGCAGCATCCCATTCATCTCGCAGCATCCTAACATATGTTTTTCTTAGAATTTATGAAAAATCGACTAAGTCCGAGATGCCTTTAAGTAGGGATGCTGTATTGAGATGGGAGATGTAGGAGATCAAGATTCATCTCCATGCAGCATCCCATTCATCTCGCAGCATCCTTACATATGAATTTCTTAGAATTTATGAAAAATCGACTAAGTCCGAGATGCCTTTAAGTAGGGATGCTGTATTGAGATGGGAGATGTAGGAGATCAAGATTCATCTCCATGCAGCATCCCATTCATCTCGCAGCATCCTAACATATGAATTTCTTAGAATTTATGCAAAATCGACTAAGTCCGAGATGGCTTTAAGTGGGGATGCTGGATTGAGATTGGAGATGTAGGAGATCAAGATTCATCTCCATGCAGCATCCCATTCAACTCGCAGCATCCTAACATATCAATTTCTTAGAATTTATGAAAAATCAATTAAGTCCGAGATGCCTTTAAGAAGGGATGCTGTATCGAGATGGGAGATGAAGAAGATCAAGATTCATCTTCATGCAGCATCCCATTCATTTCGCAGCATCCTAACATATGAATTTCTATGAATTTATAAAAAATCGACTAAGTCCGAGATGCCTTTAAGAAGGGATGCTGTATCGAGATGGGAGATGAAGAAGATCAAGATTCATCTTCATGCAGCATCCCATTCATTTCGCAGCATCCTAACATATGAATTTCTATGAATTTATAAAAAATCGACTAAGTCCGAGATGCCTTTAAGAAGGGATGCTGTATCGAGATGGGAGATGAAAAAGATCAAGATTCATCTCCATGCAGCATCCCATTCATCTCGCAGCATCCTAACATATGAATTTCTTAGAATTTATGAAAAATCGACTAAGTCCGAGATGCCTTTAAGTAGGGATGCTGTATTGAGATGGGAGATAAAGAAGATCAAGATTCATCTCCATGCAGCATCCCATTCATCTCGCAGCATCCTAACATTTGTTTTTCTTAGAATTTATGAAAAATCGACTAAGTCCGAGATGCCTTTAAGTAGGGATGCTGTATTGAAATGGGAGATGTAGAAGATGAAGATTCATCTCCATGCAGCATCCCATTCATCTCGCAGCATCCTAACATATGTTTTTCTTAGAATTTATGAAAAATCGACCAAGTCCGAGATGCCTTTAAGTAGGGATTCTGTATTAAGATGGGAGATGAAGAAGATCTAGATTCATCTCCATGCAGCATCCCATTCATCTCGCAGCATCCTAACATATGAATTTCTTAGAATTTATGAAAAATCGACTAAGTCCAAGATGCCTTTAAGTAGGGATGCTGTATTAAGATAGGAGATGAAGAAGATCAAGATTCATCTCCATGCAGCATCCCATTCATCTCGCAGCATCCCAACATATGTTTTTCTTAGAATTTATGAAAAATCGACTAAGTCCGAGATGCCTTTAAGTAGGGATGCTGTATTGAAATGGGAGATGTAGAAGATGAAGATTCATCTCCATGCAGCATCCCATTCATCTCGCAGCATCCTAACATATGTTTTTCTTAGAATTTATGAAAAATCGACTAAGTCCGAGAAGCCTTTAAGTAGGGATTCTGTATTAAGATGGGAGATGAAGAAGATCTAGATTCATCTCCATGCAGCATCCCATTCATCTCGCAGCATCCTAACATAGGTTTTTCTTAGAATTTATAAAAAATCGACTAAGTCCGAGATGCCTTTAAGTAGGGATGCTGTATTGAGATGGGAGATGAAGAAGATCAAAATTCATCTCCATGCAGCATCCCATTCATCTCGCAGCATCCTAACATATGTTTTTCTTAGAATTTATGAAAATTCGACTAAGTCCGAGATGCCTTTAAGTAGGGATGCTGTATTGAGATGGGAGATGAGGAAGATCAAGATTCATCTCCATGCAGCAACTTATTCATCTCGCAGCATCCTAACATATGTTTTTCCTAGAATTTATGAAAAATCGACTAAGTCCGAGATGCCTTTAAGTAGGGATGCTGTATTAAGATGGGAGATGAAGAAGATCAAGATTCATCTCCATGCAGCATCCCATTCATCTCGCAGCATCCTAACATATGAATTTATTAGAATTTATGAAAAATCGACTAAGTCCGAGATGCCTTTAAGTAGGGATGCTGTATTAAGATGGGAGATGAAGAAGATCAAGATTCATCTCCATGCAGCATCCCATTCATCTCGCAGCATCCTAACATATGAATTTCTTAGAATTTATGAAAAATCGATTAAGTCCGAGATGCCATGAAGTAGGGATGCTGTATTGAGATGGGAGATGAAGAAGATCAAGATTCATCTCCATGCAGCATCTCATTCATCTCGCAGCATCCTAACATATGAATTTCTTAGAATTTATGAAAAATCGACTAAGTCCGAGATGCCTTCAAGTAGGGATGCTGTATTGAGATGGGAGATGAAGAAGATCAACATTCATCTCCATGCAGCATCCCATTCATCTCCCAGCATCCTAACATATGTTTTTCTAAGAATTTATGAAAAAACGACTAAGTCCGAGATGCCTTTAAGTAGGGATGCTGTTTTGAGATGGGAGATGGAGAAGATCAAGATTCATCTCCATGCAGCATCCCATTCATCTCCCAGCATCCTTACATATGATTTTCTTAGAATTTATGAAAAATCGACTAAGTCCGAGATGCCTTTAAGTAGGGATGCTGTATTGAGATGGGAGATGAAGAAGATTAAGATTCATCTCCATGCAGCATCCCATTAATCTCGCAGCATCCTAACATATGAATTTCTTAGAATTTATGAAAAATCGACTAAGTCCGAGATGCCTTTAAGTAGGGATGCTGTATTAAGATGGGAGATGAAGAAGATCAAGATTCATCTCCATGCAGCATCCCATTCATCTCGCAGCATCCTAACATATGAATTTATTAGAATTTATGAAAAATCGACTAAGTCCGAGATGCCTTTAAGTAGGGATGCTGTATTAAGATGGGAGATGAAGAAGATCAAGATTCATCTCCATGCAGCATCTCATTCATCTCGCAGCATCCTAACATATGAATTTCTTAGAATTTATGAAAAATCGATTAAGTCCGAGATGCCATGAAGTAGGGATGCTGTATTGAGATGGGAGATGAAGAAGATCAAGATTCATCTCCATGCAGCATCTCATTCATCTCGCAGCATCCTAACATATGTTTTTCTTAGAATTTATGAAAAATCGACTAAGTCCGAGATGCCTTTAAGTAGGGATGCTGTATTAAGATGGGAGATGAAGGAGATCAAAATTCACCTCCATGCAGCATCATATTCATCTCGCAGCATCCTAACATATGTTTTTCTTAGAATTTATGAAAAAACGAATAAGTCCGAGATGCCTTTAAGTAGGGATGCTGTATTAAGATGGGAGATGAAGGAGATCAAGATTCATCTCCATGCAGCATCCCATTCATCTCGCAGCATCCTAACATATGTTTTTCTTAGAATTTATGAAAAGTCGACTAAGTCCGAGATGCCTTTAAGTAGGGATGCTGTATTAAGAAGGGAGATGAAGAAGATCAAGATTCATCTCCATGCAGCATATCATTCATCTCGCAGCATCCTAACATATGAATTTCTTAGAATTTATGAAAAATCGACTAAGTCCGAGATGCCTTTAAGTAGGGATGCTGTATTGCGATGGGAGATTAAGAAGATCAAGATTCATCTCCATGCAGCATCCCAATCATCTCCCAGCATCCTAACATATGTTTTTCTTAGAATTTATGAAAAGTCGACTAAGTCCGAGATGCCTTTAAGTAGGGATGCTGTATTAAGATGGGAGATGAAGAAGATCAAGATTCATCTCCATGCAGCATCCCATTCATCTCGCAGCATCCTAACATATGAATTTCTTAGAATTTATGAAAAATCGACTAAGTCCGAGATGCCTTTAAGTAGGGATGCTGTATTGAGATGGGAGATAAAGAAGATCAAGATTCATCTCCATGCAGCATCCCATTCATCTCGCAGCATCCTAACATTTGTTTTTCTTAGAATTTATGAAAAATCGACTAAGTCCGAGATGCCTTTAAGTAGGGATGCTGTATTGAAATGGGAGATGTAGAAGATGAAGATTCATCTCCATGCAGCATCCCATTCATCTCGCAGCATCCTAACATATGTTTTTCTTAGAATTTATGAAAAATCGACTAAGTCCGAGATGCCTTTAAGTAGGGATTCTGTATTAAGATGGGAGATGAAGAAGATCTAGATTCATCTCCATGCAGCATCCCATTCATCTCGCAGCATCCTAACATATGAATTTCTTAGAATTTATGAAAAATCGACTAAGTCCAAGATGCCTTTAAGTAGGGATGCTGTATTAAGATAGGAGATGAAGAAGATCAAGATTCATCTCCATGCAGCATCCCATTCATCTCGCAGCATCCCAACATATGTTTTTCTTAGAATTTATGAAAAATCGACTAAGTCCGAGATGCCTTTAAGTAGGGACTTATCCCGAGGCCACTTGCATGTCTGTCTTCTTGAGGAGGCCAAAACCCGAAATAAGGAGGTCTGGCCGACCCTGAAACCTCCCCTGTCTTAACTACACTAACCCGATTTTTCAGGGTCCTCAGCGCCATACAACTTTGCCTAGGTCACTTATACTCTTGACTTAGGCCATCTGACTTGGTCCGTGTTTCTTCCTAGGGTTCACCTAGGTACTTTGCCTTGCTTGATGTGGTAACTTTATAGTGTAGTTCTGACATCCCAATTTTGGGACTTAGCCGATTTTTCATGAATTTCCATATGACCCTAAGGGTCCCTTTCTTCATACAAGCTTGCCTAGGGCGATCGGTCAAAACTTGTCTTACTATTCGATTGGTCTTCGCACTTTCACCCTAGGCAGTTTGCCTAGGTGTAGCTTCTTGAGGAGGTCAAAACCCAAAATAAGGAGGTTCAGCCGACCCAAAAACCTCCCCTGTCTAAACTACACTAACCAGATTTTTCAGGGTCCTCACCGTCATACAACTTTGCCTAGGTCACATGTACTCTTGACTTAGGCCATCTGACTTGGTCCGTGTTTCTTCTTAGGGTTCACCTAGGTACTTTGCCTTGCTTGATGTGGTAACTTTTTAGTGTAGTTCAGACATCCCAATTTTGGGACTTAGCCGATTTTTCATGGATTTTCCATATGACCCATAGGGTCCCTTTCTTCATACAAGCTTGCCTAGGGCGATCGGTCAAAACTTGTCTTACTATTCGATTGGTCTTCGCACTTTCACCCTAGGCAGTTTGCCTAGGTGTAGCTTCTTGAGGAGGTCAAAACCCAAAATAAGGAGGTTCAGCCGACCCAAAAACCTCCCCTGTCTAAACTACACTAACCAGATTTTTCAGGGTCCTCACCGTCATACAACTTTGCCTAGGTCACATGTACTCTTGACTTAGGCCATCTGACTTGGTCCGTGTTTCTTCTTAGGGTTCACCTAGGTACTTTGCCTTGCTTGATGTGGTAACTTTTTAGTGTAGTTCAGACATCCCAATTTTGGGACTTAGCCGATTTTTCATGGATTTTCCATATGACCCATAGGGTCCCTTTCTTCATACAAGCTTGCCTAGGGCGATCGGTCAAAACTTGTCTTACTATTCGATTGGTCTTCGCACTTTCACCCTAGGCAGTTTGCCTAGGTGTAGCTTCTTGAGGAGGTCAAAACCCAAAATAAGGAGGTTCAGCCGACCCAAAAACCTCCCTTGTCTAAACTACACTAACCAGATTTTTCAGGGTCCTCACCGTCATACAACTTTGCCTAGGTCACTTGCACTCTTGACTTAGGCCATCTGACTTGGTCCGTGTTTCTTCCTAGGGTTCACCTAGGTACTTTGCCTTGCTTGATGTGGTAACTTTTTAGTGTAGTTCTGACATCCCAATTTTGGGACTTAGCCGATTTTTCATGTATTTCCATATGACCCTTAGGGTCCCTTTCTTCATACAAGCTTGCCTAGGGCGATCGGTCAAAACTTGTCTTACTATTCGATTGGTCTTCGCACTTTCACCCTAGGCAGTTTGCCTAGGTGTAGCTTCTTGAGGAGGTCAAAACCCAAAATAAGGAGGTTCAGCCGACCCAAAAACCTCCCCTGTCTAAACTACACTAACCAGATTTTTCAGGGTCCTCACCGTCATACAACTTTGCCTAGGTCACTTGCACTCTTGACTTAGGCCATCTGACTTGATCCGTGTTTCTTCCTAGGGTTCACCTAGGTAGTTTACCTTGCTTGATGTGGTAACTTTTTAGTGTAGTTCTGACATCATCATTTTGGGACTTAGCCGATTTTTCGTAAAATACCATATGACCCATCACGGACCTTGCCTTCATATAAGTTTGCCTTGCTTGATGTGGTAACATTTGAGTGTAGTTCAGACATCCCCATTTTGGGACTTAGCCGATTTTTCGATCCATACCATATGACCCATCAGGGTCCTTGCCTTCATATAAGTTTGCCTTGCTTGGTGTGGTAACATTTTAGTGTAGTTCTGACATCACCATTTTGGGACTTAGCCGATTTTTCGTAAAATACCATATGACCCATCAGGGTCCTTGCCTTCATATAAGTTTGCCTTGCTTGGTGTGGTAACATTTTAGTGTAGTTCTGACATCACCATTTTGGGACTTAGCCGATTTTTCGTAAAATACCATATGACCCATCAGGGTCCTTTGCTTCATATAAGTTTGCCTTGCTTGGTATGGTAACATTTGAGTGTAGTTCTGACATCATCATTTTGGGACTTAGCCGATTTTTCGTAAAATACCATATGACCCATATGGGTCCTTTGCTTCATATAAGTTTGCCTTGCTTGGTGTGGTAACTTTTTAGTGTAGTTCTGACATCCCCATTTTGGGACTTAGCCGATTTTTCGTAAAATACCATATGACCCATCAGGGTCCTTGCCTTCATATAAGTTTGCCTTGCTTGGTGTGGTAACATTTGAGTGTAGTTCTGACATCCCCATTTTGGGACTTAGCCGATTTTTCGATCAATACCATATGACCCATCAGGGTCCTTTGCTTCATATAAGTTTGCCTTGCTTGGTGTGGTAACATTTGAGTGTAGTTCTGACATCATCATTTTGGGACTTAGCCGATTTTTCGTAAAATACCATATGACCCATCAGGGTCCTTGCCTTCATATAAGTTTGCCTTGCTTGGTGTGGTAACACATGAGTGTAGTTCTGACATCCCCATTTTGGGACTTAGCCGATTTTTCGTAAAATACCATATGACCCATCAGGGTCCTTTCCTTCATATAAGTTTGCCTTGCTTGATGTGGTAACATTTGAGTGTAGTTCAGACATCCCCATTTTGGGACTTAGCCGATTTTTCGATCCATACCATATGACCCATCAGGGTCCTTGCCTTCATATAAGTTTGCCTTGCTTGGTGTGGTAACATTTTAGTGTAGTTCTGACATCACCATTTTGGGACTTAGCCGATTTTTCGTAAAATACCATATGACCCATCAGGGTCCTTGCCTTCATATAAGTTTGCCTTGCTTGGTGTGGTAACATTTTAGTGTAGTTCTGACATCACCATTTTGGGACTTAGCCGATTTTTCGTAAAATACCATATGACCCATCAGGGTCCTTTGCTTCATATAAGTTTGCCTTGCTTGGTGTGGTAACACATGAGTGTAGTTCTGACATCCAAATTTTGGGACTTAGCCGATTTTTCGATCCATCCTATATGACCCATCAGGGTCCTTTTTCTTCATATAAGTTTCCCAAGACTTAGTGCTTTTTACCTTTGGACACCAATATCACCCTTACGGGTTTCTTTGATCTTCTCACTTTGTATTGACCAAATGTAGGTCTTGCCATGCCAAACATATAATTGTTCTACACCAAGTCTCTATCTCGTACCGCCAGCTCGGTACATTCGATCAACCTGCCCTTAAGGCACCCGGGACTTAGCCATTTTTTCACATTTTTCATGATTTTGAGGCAACTTTTCTCGACTTTGTCACCTTATATCACCAAGATCCTTTCCCTTTAGCGCTTCACTCTGTTCGTATGATATTTAGCGCTGACTATCACCTTTCTATCGCTGACCTCAACTTCTTATTCGGTGCCATAGAGCCAGAGATATTTGGTGTATGCTGTTATAAGGGAAGTTTGTCACTTTTTCAAAGGCCCACTTTGGGACGCCCATATCTCACCTTCACGTATCTTCGATCTTCTTGTCGTCTATGGACGAAACTTAGGTCTTGTATTGGCCAACTTATAAATGTTCTACGGCCAAGCCGTATCTCTTACCGCCAGCCCGGTATTCATGGACTTAGTCGGATTTTCGCCTCTCGTGGTAACAATTTCTGACTTTGACTCACAATAACACCCGAACGGTCACATGCTAGCGCTTTGCTTGGTAGGAATTATAGTTAGCGCTACCTTTTCTCTTTCCATCGATACCTTGTTCGTTCCATTCCATGCCATACAGCCGAAGTTATGATGTTTCCCGTTTTCCATATCATGTGGAGCTTATGCTCTGGGAAAACCATCTAACACCTGTACCACCCTTTTGGGTACCACCGATCTCGTCACTATGTTCGGGCCAAATATAGGTTATAACATGCCCAACATATAATTGTTCTACACCAAGTCTCTATCTCTTACCGCCTGCTCGGTATTTTACTCGTAAGTCCAAATTTCACAACTTGTACTTTTTGGCTTAATGTACTCGAGTTTCAATTTTGGTAACATTTTTCGACTTTGACACTTAATAACTTCCAAATCATGCTAGTTAGCGCTTTGCTTTCTTCTAGTCGTATCTAGCGCTGGGTGTTACCTTTCCAAAACATATCCTAGCTTAACAATCCATGCCATACAGCCGGAGCTATACGGTGCACAAGTCAAATCCATTTTAGCCATGTTTCATTTTTGCCAATTTTTGACCACTCGTATCACCCTTCCAGAGTGGTCCGATCTTCTCGCTCTCTATGGACGACTTTTAGGTCTCGTAGAGGCAAACTTATAAGTATTCTACGTCAACCCGCTATCTCTTACCGCCTGCTCGGTATTCTTGGTCTTGTGTGATTTTTGGAAATTTTGGTATTATTTTTCCACTTTGTCGCTTAATAACTCAGTTTTGCTCAACACTTAGCGCTTCGGTTGTTTGGGATTATAGTTAGCGCTCGGTTCGACCTTTCCAACACTGATCTAAGCTTGTCGATCCGTTCCATACAGCCTGAGTTATTCGCGATACCGTGTTTCAATCCATTTCTCAAGTCTCGTTTTGGTCCAACTTTGAACCAGCCATATCACCCTGATGGGTACCTCCGATCTTCTCGCTCTATATTGGCCAAAGTTAGGTCTTGTGGTAACGTACTTATGATTGTTCTACGCCGTGTTCGTAGCTCTTATCGTTCGCCCGCTATTTTCGATCATAAGGTGAATTTTCGCCTCTAAACCACCATTTTTCACCTTTGCCCTCTAATATGACCGACTTGCTCAACACCTAGCGCTTCGCTTGGTAGGACACATAGCTAGCGCTCGTCAAGACCTTTCCAACGCATATCCAAGCTTTCCGATCCGAGCCATACAGCCTGAGCTATAGGCGATACCGTTTTTCCCATTTTCTTGGTCACACGCACTTTAGGGTACCCCTTTTTGCCTTTGACCCTTAATACCTCCTCCGGGTCACTAGTAGGCGCTCAGCTTGGTAGGAAACATAGCTAGAGCAGGCCTTCACCTTTCCAAAACTGCCGAAAGTGTACCGATCCGACATCTAGAACCAAAGTTATGGTCATTCCCATCATGCTCTACTTTCATGGTCAACCTCCACCAAGCACACCTAGGTTGGACCAACTTTCACCAACTCATCTCGAACCCCAAATTTGCTTCGACCTACTAGGTTTCCCTAGTAAAGTGGTCAAAACATCCATTACAACACGACTGGTCTTTCTGGTGGTCGACCTAGGCGACTTTGTTCGACGACCACCACCCCATGGAACTAAAAGACGTCCCTTGATACGGACCACCGATACATTTTCCGGCCTGTCTAAACTACACTCATCGAAATTTTTTTGGGTCCCCACCGTCATACAAGTTTGCCTAGGTCAAGTTTTTCTTCCGGATCGGCCGCGGACCTCACTTTTCATTATCTAGGGAGGCCATAGGGCCCCAAAAGGGGTTTTTTAAAATTTTCGACACTTTCGACTTTGGTCGGATTTTTTCCGATTTTGGTCCGACCTAGGGACTTGGTGGTCCAAGGAGCCTCGGGACCAAACTTTTTTCTCAGGGGTCCCTACCTCCATACAACTTTGCCTAGGTCAATTTTTTGTTCCAAATCGACCGCGGATTTCACTTTTCAATATCTGGGGCTCGTGTAGAGTCCGAATATGAGGTTTTCTCATTTTTCGACATTTTCGACTTTTTTCGACTTTTTTCGGGTTTTTCGACCTAGGGGTCCGCCGAACAAATTTTGGGTCAAAAATTTTTATTGAACTAGTCGAAAGTACGCAAAAAGATAAGACTTTTTGCCGAAGACACCATGCCCCGGAACCGACTCCTTCCCCTTCAAAATTGGGGACAAACGTGATTTTTGAAACTTTTCCTTAGGGAGCCCAAGACTTAGAAAATTTTCAAATTCTCGATTTTTCGATTGCGAGCTAGCGCTTTGCGGTCTTCGGCAATGTTGTAGATCTCGACGAGATAAGACTTTTTGAACAAGGGACATTTTGCCCTCCGACCCCTCCTTCCCCCCGCAACTCGCCCCCCAAAGTGCAATTTTTGCATTTTCACCTCTTTGCACGCACTGTTCGGCCCAAATGGCCACTTTCTATGGGTCTGAGCGCTTTGCGGTCTTCGGCAAACTTTTAGAGCGTACCAAGCCCTAATTATAATTCTTCTACACCACCTTCGTACCTCTTCATCCCTGGCCGCTATTCGCGTACCAAGGTAATTTTTGTTCATTTTGTCAACATTTTTCATCTTTGACTGCTTATATCGGCCTTGTCATGAACCGATAGCGCTTCGCTGTGTTCTAACGTAAGTTAGTACTGCTCAATACCTTTCCAAATCATGTCTTAGATTGTCATTTGCTTGCATACAGCCGGAGCTATGAGCGATACCGTAAAAAGTACCGAAACTTGGAAAAATCCTTTGATCGCCCATATCCCCCCTTTGGGGGCCAGATATCGAAAAAAGTTCTGATTCAAAAAGTTGCGCATTAACGTGTTCTAGTTATGCCTAGAACATTTCACTTCGCTAGCTGGCCTGCAACTTAGCCGTAATTGGGATTTTAGGGTGTTCTTGGAGGGCCCATTTCCTGCGACTTGGTATCTTTTGGGCCCAATGTTTCTCTAATATCTCCACGAGTTTTCCAGATAGCCTTTTCAAACTTTCAGGGTGCCTAGAACACCTCAAGACCTTTCCAACGCTATGCCGTTTGCCTCGCTCGGACATCTACAGCCAAAGTTATTCGAGGTACACGGTACCTTACCCTGTTTTCTCAGTACTTGGTCGAAAATTTCGATCAGCCATATGACCGACTTGGACAACCCTGAGCGGGTTGGCCCCATATAACTAAACTTTCGTCTCGTGGAGGCAAACTTATAAATATTCCACGTCAACTCGCTATCTCGTACCGCCTTGACGGTATACTTGGTCCAAGGGCCATTTCCAGCGACTTGGTCGCAATTTCGCTCTAAGTTTCGCTAATACCTTCGTCCGTGGACATGGTGATTTTTTGTTCGTATTTTTCCTTGATAGTCCCACTCAAGACTATTCCATACCAGAGCCAAGCGTCCCGCTAAGTGCCATACAGCCTGAGCAGTAATTCATGAAAGGTACCTCTACCAGTTTTTGCCATACTTGGGTACAAACTTTGGATCGCCCATATCTCCACTTTGGAGGCCAGCCAGCACCTTGGCCTCATATACTTTTTTGTTGGTCATACCATGCACCAAATATAATTGTTCTACGCCAACTTGCTATCTCTTCTCCAACTTGCCGTTATTCTTGGTCCAAGTCCCATTTCATTCGTTTTTGGACCCATTTTACTATATGTTTCACTAATAGCTTCGGCCATGGACAAGCTGATTTTCTATTTGTATTTTTCCTTGATAGTCCCACTCAAGACCATTCCAAAACACACCGCAGCTTGTCGCTCGGTGGCAAACTGACCGAGTTATAATTCATGAAAGGTACCTCAACTTGGTACACCACGTGGTCGGCCCAAACCATAAACCGACCAAACGACCGACTTGGAGCACCTCGACCGGGTTGCCCCCATATAATGAAAGTTGCGTCTCTACACGCCCAACTTATGAATATTCTACGCCAAGTCGCTATCTCTTACCGGTAAGCCGGTATTCACCTTCCAAGGGTGATTTTGGTCAAGTGCCATTTCCTGCGACTTGGTCCCCGAATTGGACCATCATCACCTAATATCTCCGTGGTCTTTCAACTCAGCCTCATGAAACTTTCAGGGTAGATAGGTCTCCCCAAGACCTTTCCAACGGTGAGCCGTTTGCCTCGCTCGGCCATCTACAGCCGAAGTTATTAATGGTACTTGGTACCTTACCCTGTTTTTTCCATACTTGTTCGTACTTGGGTACAAACTTTGGATCGCCCATATCTCCACTTTGGAGGCCAGCCAGCACCTTGGCCCCATATACTTTTTTGTTGGTCATGCCATGCACCAAATATAATTGTTCTACGCCAACTTGCTATCTCTTCTCCAACTTGCCGTTATTCTTGGTCCAATTCCCATTTCATTCGTTTTTGGACCCATTTTGCTATATGTTTCACTAATAGCTTCGGCCATGGACAAGCTGATTTTCGATTGGTATTTTTCCTTGATAGTCCCACTCAAGACCATTCCAAAACACACCGCAGCTTGTCGCTCGGTGGCAAACTGACCAAGTTATAATTCATGAAAGGTACCTCAACTTGGCACACCACATGGTCGGCCCAAACCATAAACCGACCAAACGACCGACTTGGAGCACCCTGACCGGGTTGCCCCCATATAATGAAAGTTGCGTCTTTACACGCCCAACTTATGAATATTCTACGCCAAGTCGCTATCTCTTACCGGTAAGCCGGTATTCACCTTCCAAGCGTGATTTTGGTCAAGTGCCATTTCCTGCGACTTGGTCCCCGAATTGGACCATCATCACCTAATATCTCCGTGGTCTTTCAACTCAGCCTCATGAAACTTTCAGGGTAGATAGGTCTCCCCAATACCTTTCCAACGATATGCGGTTTGCCTCGCTAGGCCATCTACAGCCGAAGTTATTCATGGTACTTGGTACCTTACCCTGTTTTTTCCATACTTGTTCATACTTGGGTACAAACTTTGAATCGCCCATATCACCACTTTGGAGGCCAGCCAGCGCCTTGGCCCCATACACATTTTTGTTGGTGATACCATGCACCAAATATAATTGTTCTACGCAAGCTTGCTATCTCTTCTCCAACTTGCGGTTATTTTTGACTCAAGTCCCATTTCCATAGTTTTTGGTACCAATTTGCTCTATGTTTCGCTAATAGCTTCGCCCAAGGACTTTGTGATTTTTTGTTCGCATTTTTCCTAAATAGTCCCACTCAAGACTATTCCAAATCACACCATAGCTTGTCGCTCAGTGCCATACAGCCAGAGTTTTAATTCATGAAAGGTACATCACCTTGGTACACCACGTGGTCGGTCCAAACCATCAACCAACCATATGACCGACTTCGAGTCGAGCTAGCGGCTAGGCCCCGTATAATTAAATGCGTGTCTTGATGCGGGCTACTGACGGTCTGAACAATGTAGCTCGCTAGCTCGTCTCTAAACTTGTGTTTTGGTCGAATATTGGGTGTTCATGTACCACTTCGGGTAACATGGACTTTGGTGCAACTTTACCACTTGTGCACTTAATAACTTCCCGGTCATTCAAGTCTTTGCCTTCATACTTTCAGGGTAGTTAGGTCTCGTCGAGACCTTTCCATACATATGCCAAACTCATCGATCGGACATCTATAGCCCGAGTTATTCGCGGTACACCGTACCTTACCCTGTTTTTTCCTCAATTGGGTACAAACCTTGGAACACCCATATCGCCCCTTTAGAGACTAGCTGGCACGTTGGCCTCATATAATGATAAGTGCACCTCAACTAGGGCTACTGACGGTCAGAACATTTCAACTTGCTAGCTCGGGCCCACACTTGTGTTTTTCTCGAATATATGGTTCAAGTGTGCCACTTTGGGCACTTTTGGACATTTTGTCCCCACACAACTTTCTTGCCTTGGTAGATAGGGTCTTGTGATCTTGGGCAAAAAGATGCACCAAGATATAGTCTAACTTTCGTTCTTGTACCGCAAAGCGCTATCTCAAACACCCGAGGAGATAGAAAGTGATTATGTTCGGTATATCGGTCTTCCATGGCCTACTATGGTAAGCCCCTGCAGGTATGCAACCGAAGGTGCTTGGTACATGTATTTGGTGCAATATCGGTGCAAAGTAGGTGTTTCCTTGATCGGGCTATAACTTTCTTGGTTGATGTTGGATTGCTTTGCGGTCTTCGGGGGATAGTTAGGGAACATGTTGGTCAACATTTCCTTATTCCTCAGCCTGGCCGTACCTCTTACCGTCTAGGCGGTATACATGCTCTAAGTTGGAACTTGTGTTCCTTTGGGTAACTTCTCTGACTTTGACGCTTAATAACTTTCGTTCATATGCAGTCTAAGCTCTGCAACTCTCAGGAAAGCTAGTACTACTCATTTCCTTTCCATATCAGTCTTTGGCTTGTCGATCCGATGTCTACAGCCTTAGTTATTCACGTTGCCTGTGAAGGTAGGTTTTTGCCCATTTTCCAGTTCATGTGGTAACATTCCCGGACTTTGCCGGCTTTCTCTTCATGTGGTAACTTGCTTGCTTGTGTGGTAACTTGAAAGTGTATTTCCGACAGACCCAATCTCGGACTTAGAAGATTTTTCTCTTCATATTATATGGATCCATCACTAGGCCATCTTGCTTGCTTGTGTGGTAACTTGAAAGTGTATTTCTGACAGACCCAATCTCGGACTTAGCCGATTTTTCTCTTCATATCATATGGATCCATCATTAGGCCATCTTGCTTGCTTGTAAGGTAACTTGGTAGTGTATGTCTGACAGACCCAATCTCGGACTTAGCCGATTTTTCTCTTCAAATCATATGGATCAATCACTAGGCCATCTTGCTTGCTTGTGTGGTAACTTGAAAGTGTATGTCTGACAGACCCAATCTTGGACTTAGCCGATTTTTCTTTTCATATTATATGGATCAATCACTAGGCCATCTTGCTTGCTTGTAAGGTAACTTGGTAGTGTATGTCTGACAGACCCAATCTCGGACTTAGCCGATTTTTCTCTTCAAATCATATGGATCAATCACTAGGCCATCTTGCTTGCTTGTGTGGTAACTTGAAAGTGTATGTCTGACAGACCCAATCTTGGACTTAGCCGATTTTTCTTTTCATATTATATGGATCAATCACTAGGCCATCTTGCTTGCTTGTGTGGTAACTTGATAGTGTATTTCCGACCGACCCAATCTCGGACTTAGCCGATTTTTCTCTTCATATAATATGGATCCATCACTAGGCCATCTTGCTTGCTTGTGTGGTAACTTGATAGTGTATTTCTGACAGACCCAATCTTGGACTTAGCCGATTTTTCTCTTCATATTATATGGATCCATCATTAGGCCATCTTGCTTGCTTGTGTGGTAACTTGATAGTGTATTTCCGACCGACCCAATCTCGGACTTAGCCGATTTTTCTCTTCATATTATATGGTTCCGTCACTAGGCCATCTTGCTTGCTTGTGTGGTAACTTGGAAGTGTATTTCTGACAGACCCAATCTGGGACTTAGCCGATTTTTCTCTTCATATTATATGGATCCTGGACTTAGCCGATTATTAGGTTAATATATATGGATCCTGGACTTAGCCGATTTTTCTCTTCATGTAATATGGATCCTGGACTAAGCCGATTATAAGGTTATTATATATGGATCCTGGACTTAGCCGATTTTTCTCTTCATATAATATGGATCCTGGACTTAGCCGATTTTTCTCTTCATATAATATGGATCCTGGACTTAGCCGATTTTTCTCTTCATATAATATGGATCCTGGACTTAGCCGATTTTTCTCTTCATATAATATGGATCCGGGACTTAGCCGATTTTTCCCTTCATATAATATGGATCCTGGACTTAGCCGATTTTTCTCTTCATATAATATGGATCCGGGACTTAGCCGATTTTTCCCTTCATATAATATGGATCCGGGACTTAGCCGATTTTTCTGTTCATATAATATGGATCCGGGCCAATTTTTCTCTTCATGTGGTAACGTATGCCAATCACTCACAAGTCATGGGATAAGGGTACTTGTGTTCTTCCATCTTCTAAGTCCCGCACGGGGACATCGTGATCGCCCCAAGTCCGGAATAGCGCCAAGTCAAGCCCCACGGTGGCCGTGCAGGACCTGTTAGCGGCGGCCCCACTGACAGCACTAATCCGGACTTAGAAATTATATCTTTCTAATCAAACACCACACACGCAACACCACCATACCACCATCTCCTTGCAAGTACCTAAGTACCCGCAACTCCATGGTGAAGGCAATGTCACTCCATCACCAACCTCTTTGCACTGCAAGCACTTGCGTACCCACAACACTCCGAAGAAGGCAACGGCGCGCGATGCTCGACTCCACACACCACACCACACCACACCACCGATGGCCAGCCAGCCAGCCAGCCCAGCTAAGGGCTAACCAACCAACCAACCACCAATGGCCTAGGCCAGCCGGATCCCACCTTCAAGTCCAAGCACAGCCAAGTGCAAGTACCGCCAAGTGTTCACCAACCAACCATCACACCAGGTCAGCCGGCCGGTACCCACCTTCAAGTGCCATTACCCTCGGGTGCAAGCTCAATCAAGTGTTAACCAACCAACCCGGCCAAGGCAGCCAACAGGCCGGCACCCTACAGCACCGACCCGCCATCACCACCTCAACCGTTGACCATGCAAGTGGCCTCGGACAACAGGTGACACCCGAAGTACATCCGGAGAGTGTATATCAAGTGTTTGTTCACCAAGTCCTCAACCAACCCCAAGTACCCGGAGGTACCCAGAGTGTTGGATCCGCCAACCCGTCCCGGCACTCTAAGTCCTTGCGAACCCAAAGTGTTTGCCCGGTTGGGCCATTAGATCACAACGCTTGCTAACCATGCAAGTGGTCTGGAGTATAGGTGATACTGACATACCACCGAGATGGTACATCTAGTATTGGGTCACCAAAACCAAACCAACCCCAAGTATCAACCCGGCATACTCAGAGTGATGGATCCGCCAACCCGTCCCGGCACTCCAAGTCCTTGACGAACCGAAAGTGTTTGCCCGGTAAGGCCATTAGATCACAACGCTTGCTACCCCACGGCGAGCTAAACATGCAAGTGGTCTTAGGCAACAGGTGACACCCGAAATTCATCCGAAGATGGAATATCAAGTGTTTAATCACCAAGCCAGCATCCAAACACCAAGTACCCCGGGAGGACCCGATGCGTTGCGACCATCTCCAAGTTCTTGACGAACCCGCAGTGAAAGGCGGTAAGGCCTCTGGGCCGCAACGCTCGCATGTGTTAACCCGCAAACACCACTGACCGGTCGGTCCACCGCAAGGGTGGGTCCAACTAGTCCACACACGGTATGCCGCATGTGCCCCCCGGGGGGAGCACACCGCACACAACCACCAAGCATGGGTCGCCTGAAAGGATCGAAATGTACATCTCTCTTCAATGCGTAGCGCCCAGCCTGCAAACCCGTCGTTTTCGGGTGGTCTTAGGAGTCGAAACTATTCTTGGAAGATCGGCAAGCACAACGCCTTTTCCCACTTCAGGTACTTCGGCGAGCGCACTCGCGATAGGCTCAGTTTGAGGGTTTCCAATAAATGGAAAGAGTCTATAGAAGACTCAATCCGGTCTCGTGATGTTATTAGCCATCTAGCTAACGACTCCTATACATATACTACCAGCCTGGTTCGGTTACGACCTTAGAGGCGTTCAGGCATAATCCGACGGACGTAGCGTCATACCAAAGTCCGCTCGGACTAGTATTGAGCCATTGGTCCGTACCTGTGGTTCCTCTCGTACTGCACAGGAATTCCATTGAGATAGTACTTGCACACCAGTAGGGTAAAACTAACCTGTCTCACGACGGTCTAAACCCAGCTCACGTTCCCTTGAAAGGGTGAACAATCCTACGCTTTGTGAATTTTGCTTCGCAATGATAGGAAGAGCCGACATCGAAGGATCAAAAAGCCACGTCGCTATGAACGCTTGGCGGCCACAAGCCAGTTATCCCTG
>NW_026525094.1:37500-41264 GCF_943734705.1 Anopheles coustani | reverse complement strand
CTAGCTCGGGCCCACACTTGTGTTTTTCTCGAATATATGGTTCAAGTGTGCCACTTTGGGCACTTTTGGACATTTTGTCCCCACACAACTTTCTTGCCTTGGTAGATAGGGTCTTGTGATCTTGGGCAAAAAGATGCACCAAGATAAAGTCTAACTTTCGTTCTTGTACCGCAAAGCGCTATCTCAAACACCCGAGGAGATAGAAAGTGATTATGTTCGGTATATCGGTCTTCCATGGCCTACTATGGTAAACCCCTGCAGGTATGCAACCGAAGGTGCTTGGTACATGTATTTGGTGCAATATCGGTGCAAAGTAGGTGTTTCCTTGATCGGGCTATAACTTTCTTGGTTGATGTTGGATTGCTTTGCGGTCTTCGGGGGATAGTTAGGGAACATGTTGGCCAACATTTCCTTATTCCTCAGCCTGGCCGTACCTCTTACCGTCTAGGCGGTATACATGCTCTAAGTTGGAACTTGTGTTCCTTTGGGTAACTTCTCTGACTTTGACGCTTAATAACTTTCGTTCATATGCAGTCTAAGCTCTGCAACTCTCAGGAAAGCTAGTACTACTCAATACCTTTCCATATCAGTCTTTGGCTTGTCGATCCGATGTCTACAGCCTGACTTATTCACGTTGCCTGTGAAGGTAGGTTTTTGCCCATTTTCCAGTTCATGTGGTAACATTCCCGGACTTTGCCGGCTTTCTCTTCATGTGGTAACTTGCTTGCTTGTGTGGTAACTTGAAAGTGTATTTCCGACAGACCCAATCTCGGACTTAGCCGATTTTTCTCTTCATATTATATGGATCCATCACTAGGCCATCTTGCTTGCTTGTGTGGTAACTTGAAAGTGTATTTCTGACAGACCCAATCTCGGACTTAGCCGATTTTTCTCTTCATATTATATGGATCCATCATTAGGCCATCTTGCTTGCTTGTGTGGTAACTTGAAAGTGTATTTCCGACAGACCCAATCTGGGACTTAGCCGATTTTTCTCTTCATATCATATGGATCCATCACCATATTATATGGATCCATCACTAGGCCATCTTGCTTGCTTGTGTGGTAACTTGGAAGTGTATTTCTGACAGACCCAATCTGGGACTTAGCCGATTTTTCTCTTCATATTATATGGATCCTGGACTTAGCCGATTTTTCTCTTCATATCATATGGATCCATCACTAGGCCATCTTGCTTGCTTGTGTGGTAACTTGGAAGTGTATTTCTGACAGACCCAATCTGGGACTTAGCCGATTTTTCTCTTCATATCATATGGATCCATCACTAGGCCATCTTGCTTGCTTGTGTGGTAACTTGGAAGTGTATTTCTGACAGACCCAATCTGGGACTTAGCCGATTTTTCTCTTCATATTATATGGATCCTGGACTTAGCCGATTTTTCTCTTCATATCATATGGATCCATCACTAGGCCATCTTGCTTGCTTGTGTGGTAACTTGGAAGTGTATTTCTGACAGACCCAATCTGGGACTTAGCCGATTTTTCTCTTCATATTATATGGATCCTGGACTTAGCCGATTTTTCTCTTCATATCATATGGATCCATCATTAGGCCATCTTGCTTGCTTGTGTGGTAACTTGATAGTGTATTTCCGACAGACCCAATCTCGGACTTAGCCGATTTTTCTCTTCATATTATATGGTTCCATCACTAGGCCATCTTGCTTGCTTGTGTGGTATCTTGAAAGTGTATGTCTGACAGACCCAATCTCGGACTTAGCCGATTTTTCTCTTCATATAATATGGATCCTGGACTTAGCCTGTTATTAGGTTATTATATATGGATCCTGGACTTAGCCGATTATTAGGTTATTATATATGGATCCTGGACTTAGCCGATTTTTCTCTTCATATAATATGGATCCGGGACTTAGCCGATTATTAGGTTATTATATATGGATCCTGGACTTAGCCGATATTTCTCTTCATATAATATGGATCCGGGACTTAGCCAATTTTTCTCTTCATATAATATGGATCCGGGACTTAGCCGATTTTTCTCTTCATATAATATGGATCCGGGACTTAGCCAATTTTTCTCTTCATGTGGTAACGTATGCCAATCGCTCACAAGTCATGGGATAAGGGTACTTGTGTTCTTCCATCTTCTAAGTCCCGCACGGGGACATCGTGATCGCCCCAAGTCCGGAATAGCGCCAAGTCAAGCCCCACGCTGGCCGTGCAGGACCTGTTAGCGGCGGCCCCACTGACAGCACTAATCCGGACTTAGAAATTATATCTTTCTAATCGAACACCACACACGCAACACCACCATACCACCATCTCCTTGCAAGTACCTAAGTACCCGCAACTCCATGGTGAAGGCAATGTCACTCCATCACCAACCTCTTTGCATTGCAAGCACTTGCGTACCTACAACACTCCGAAGAAGGCAACGGCGCGCGATGCTCGACTCCACACACCACACCACACCACACCACCGATGGCCAGCCAGCCAGCCAGCCCAGCTAATGGCTAACCCACCAACCAACCACCAATGGCCTAGGCCAGCCGGATCCCACCTTCAAGTCCAAGCACAGCCAAGTGCAAGTACCGCCCACCAACCAACCAACACACCAGGTCAGTTGGCCGGTACCCACCTTCAAGTGCCATTACCCTCGGGTGCAAGCTCAATCAAGTGTTAACCAACCAACCCGGCCAAGGCAGCCAACAGGCCGGCACCCTACAGCACCGACCCGCCATCACCACCTCAACCGTTGACCATGCAAGTGGCCTCGGACAACAGGTGACACCCGAAGTACATCCGAAGAACGTATATCAAGTGTTTGCTCACCAAGTCCTCAACCAACCCCAAGTACCCGGAGGTACCCCAGAGTGTTGGATCCGCCAACCCGTCCCGGCACTCCAAGTCCTTGCGAACCCAAAGTGTTTGCCCGGTAGGGCCATTGTATCACAACGCTTGCGACCATGCAAGTGGCCTCGAACAAGGTGACAGGGGGTATCTTCACCAAGTTCTCAACCAACCCCAAGTACCCGGAGGTACCCAGAGTGTTGGGTCCGCCAACCACTACCAGCACTCCAAGTCCTCGCGAACATAAAGTGTTTGCCCGGTAGGGCCATTAGACCACAACGCTTGCTAACCATGCAAGTGGTCTCGGACAACAGGTGACACCCGAATACATCCGGAGAGTGTACAACAAGTGTTTGTTCACCAAGTCCTCAACCAACCCCAAGTACCCGGAGGTACCCAGAGTGTTGGGTCCGCCAACCACTACCAGCACTCTAAGTCCTCGCGAACCCAAAGTGTTTGCCCGGTAGGGCCATTAGACCACAACGCTTGCTAACCATGCAAGTGGTTCTCGGACAACAGGCGATACCCGAAGTACATCCGAAGAGTGTATATCAAGTGTTTGTTCACCAAGTCCTCAACCAACCCCAAGTACCCGGATGGGTACCCAGAGTGTTGGATCCGCAAACCCGTCCCGGCACTCCAAGTCCTTGCGAACCCAAAGTGTTTGCCCGGTAGGGCCATTGTATCACAACGCTTTGCTACCATGCAAGTGGCCTCGGACAACAGGTGACACCCGAAGTACATCCGAGAGTGGTACAACAAGTGTTTGTTCACCAAGTCCTCAACCAACCCCAAGTACCCGGAGGTACCCAGAGTGTTGGATCCGCCAACCCGTCCCGGCACTCCAAGTCCTTGCGAACCCAAAGTGTTTGCCCGGTAGGGCCATTGTATCACAACGCTTGCGACCATGCAAGTGGCCTCGGACAACAGG
>NW_026525094.1:7500-32500 GCF_943734705.1 Anopheles coustani | reverse complement strand
TGACATCTTCGCTTCTATTTAAATAAATAAATAAGCTGAAGCTAGACATCAGTAAACACCACCACAGACACCACAAGCACGCCTTCTCCTCGTACTTCCGCCTCACGCGGGAACACGGACGCTCTAAATACTTCGAATTCCAATGCCAGTATATTGTAAACCACGGGTTCTTTAATGCTAGCGGGTCGTCGCGACCCTAGTTAACATCATGGTGCACGTCTCGTGACGGGTGTCACGGCGTAGTTAAATGTATGCGATACATTTCTCAAATATAAGCGCTCAGTCATCTGTACATCATGGTAGGTTCCCACGACGTGCAATATGCGTTCAACTTATCAATGTTCATGTGTCCTGCAGTTCACATTATGACGCGCAGTTAGCTGCGGTCTTCATCGATCCATGAGCCGAGTGATCCACTGCCGAGGGTGACTAACTTGCGTAAGCCGCCGCTGTGCGCGTATACCCGTTCCCCGTAGGGAGGAGCAAGCCGCCGCTTAGAGACGAAACATAAAGTGTCCTCATTCCACATAGGGCAAGCTGGATGAATCCATTTTACCCAGGACGGCCGAAGCGGCGTGGACCAGGGGAGAACTGAACTTTATGCTTCACACCACAGTAAGTCTTCGTGTCCTCTTCCACATAGGGCAAGCTAGAACTAACTATCTTACCCAGGACTGCCGAAGCAGCGTGGACCAGGGGAGGAACACACTTTTCATGGAAACGTAAGGCATCCATGACTGCCATAACGTAAGCCGCCGCTGTGCGCGTATACCCGTTCCCCGTAGGGAGGAGCAAGCCGCCGCTTAGAGACGAAACATAAAGTGTCCTCATTCCACATAGGGCAAGCTGGATGAATCCATTTTACCCAGGACGGCCGAAGCGGCGTGGACCAGGGGAGAACTGAACTTTATGCTTCACACCACAGTAAGTCTTCGTGTCCTCTTCCACATAGGGCAAGCTAGAACTAACTATCTTACCCAGGACTGCCGAAGCAGCGTGGACCAGGGGAGGAACACACTTTTCATAGAAACGTAAGGCATCCATGACTGCCATAGTGCGTAAGCCGCCGCTGTGCGCGTAAACCCGTTCCCCGTAGGGAGGAGTCAAGCCGCCGCTTAGAGACGAAGTATTAAGTGTCCTCTTCCACATAGGGCAAGCTAGAATGAACTATCTTACCCAGGACCGCCGAAGCAGCGTGGACCAGGGGAGAACTGAACTTTATACTTCACACCACAGTATTGAGTAATGTGCCCTCTTCCACATAGGGCAAGCTGGAATGTTCCATTTTACCCAGGACGGCCGAAGCGGCGTGGACCAGTGGAGGACTACACAATCATGAGGTTTGATATCGACTTGTGTGTTTCAATAGGATACCGATGGTATGGTTTGAACCGATTTGATTTAGCCATTCTGAAGTCATCACTTGGTTGAAGCGCTGAACTAGGGAGGCATCGTTTACATATATATTGGTTTTCGCATGCTCTACTAGGTTAATGTCATGAGGTTGGCTATCGAGCATGCCCAAGTGATGACTTGATTGTGTGCTTGCTTGAATTCTTCACATTTCATACCATCGGTTAGTTGTCGAATCATTCCTCGATCATAACCTTCGTTCTTGGTTCATGTATGCTCTCTTCCACATAGGGCAAGCTAGAATTAACTATCTTACCCAGGACCGCCGAAGCAGCGTGGACCAGGGGAGAACTATACTTTGTCTTGTATGCCCTCTTCCACATAGGGCAAGCTAGAACTAACTATCTTACCCAGGACCGCCGAAGCAGCGTGGACCAGTGGAGGACTATACTTTGTTCATAACACCACAGTATTGAGTAATGTGCCCTCTTCCACATAGGGCAAGCTAGAATGAACTATCTTACCCAGGACCCGCCGGAGCAGTGTGGACCAGTGGAGGACTACACAATCATGAGGTTTGATATCGACTTGTGTGTTTCAATAGGGTACCGATGGTATGTTTTGAACCGATTTGATTTAGCCATTCTGAAGTCATCACTTGGTTGAAGCGCTGAACTAGGGAGGGGCATCGTTTACATATATATTGGTTTTCGCATGCTCTACTAGGTTAATGTCATAGGGTTGGCTATCGAGCATGCCCAAGTGATGACTTGATTGTGTGCTTGCTTGAATTCTTCACATTTCATACCATCGGTTAGTTGTCGAATCATTCCTCGATCATAACCTTCGTTCTTGGTTCATATATGCCCTCTTCCACATAGGGCAAGCTAGAATTAACTATCTTACCCAGGACCGCCGAAGCAGCGTGGACCAGGGGAGAACTATACTTTGTCTTGTATGCCCTCTTCCACATAGGGCAAGCTAGAACTAACTATCTTACCCAGGACCGCCGAAGCAGCGTGGACCAGTGGAGGACTATACTTTGTTCATTACACCACAGTATTAAGTATGGTGTCCTCTTCCACATAGGGCAAGCTAGAACTAACTATCTTACCCAGGACCGCCGAAGCAGTGTGGACCAGGGGAGGACTATACTTTATACTTCACACACTAGCCATACTGAAGTCATCACTTGGTTGAAGCGCTGAACTACGGCGGGGTAATCGTTTACAGGTTATAATCATATAGCTGCATGCTCATTAGTAGATAATGGAATATTGTATGGCAATATGAGCATGCCCAAGTGATGACTTTGTTTCAAGCTCAACAGGTAGGGTATTGAGTCCTCTTCCACATAGGGCAAGCTAGAATGAACTATCTTACCCAGGACCGCCGGAGCAGCGTGGACCAGTGGAGGACTATACCTTGTCCATTACACCACAGTATTAAGTATTGTGTCCTCTTCCACATAGGGCAAGCTAGAATTAACTATCTTACCCAGGACCGCCGAAGCAGCGTGGACCAGATGAGGACTATACTTTATACTTCACACCACAGTTTTGAGTACGCCTTGCATAAAGTATCTAGTTTGAACCACGAGGGCTCACAATGTAGAACCGCGAGGGCTCTAGTACCGATTCTCTCGGTACGGCTTGGTCCGTGTTCCTTTATGCTTGTACTCTAAGTATTAAGTATTGTGTCCTCTTCCACATAGGGCAAGCTAGAACTAACTATCTTACCCAGGACCGCCGAAGCAGTGTGGACCAGGGGAGGACTATACTTTATACTTCACACACTAGCCATACTGAAGTCATCACTTGGTGGGGGTGAACTACGGCGGTATCTATCGTTTTGGTTCGGTCTATATAGGGTCGCTTGCATGCTCATTCGAATATAATGTAATTGTGTATGGCAATATGAGCATGCCCAAGTGATGACTTTGTTTCAAGCTCAACAGGTAGGGTATTGAGTCCTCTTCCACATAGGGCAAGCTAGAATGAACTATCTTACCCAGGACCGCCGGAGCAGCGTGGACCAGTGGAGGACTCTATACTTTATACTTCACACCACAGTATTGAGTACGACTTGCATAAAGCCCCTAATGAGAACCACGAGGGCTCTCTCAATGTAGAACCACGAGGGCTCTAGTACCGATTCTCTCGGTACGGCTTGGTCCGTGTTCCTTTATGCTTGTACTCTTAGAAAGTCTCAACCCGGAGGTCTTGACTTTGATTGTCATAGTTGGACTACGACGGGGCATCCGACCATTGCTGATCGAACACCCCTGATTCACCATCTTTCGGGTAGGCGGTACGCGTACCTCCGGACGCGGAAGTCTCAACCCGGAGGTCTTGACTTTGATTGTCATAGTTGGACTACGACGGGGTATCCGACTCATCGAATACCCCAGAAGCACACCATCTTTCGGGTAGGCGGTACGCGTACCTCCGGACGCGGAAAGTCTCAACCCGGAGGTCTTGACTTTGGTTGTCATAGTTGGACTATGACGGGGCATCCGACCATTGCTGATCGAACACCCCTGTTACACCATCTTTCGGATAGGCGGTGCGCGACACCACCGACGCGGAAAGTCTCAACCCGGAGGTCTTGACTTTATATTGTTGGATAGTCCTCTTCCACTATAGGGCAAGCTGGAAATATTCCATTTTACCCAGGACTGCCGAGGCAGCGTGGACCAGGGGAGAACTTCACGGAATCTTCAGGCATCCATGATTGCCATAGTGCGTAAGCCGCCGCTGTGTGCGTCAACTCGTTCCCCGTGAGGAGGAGTCTAGCCGCCGCTAAAAGACGAAGCATTAAGTGTCCTCATTCCACTATAGGGCAAGCTAGAATGAACTATCTTACCCAGGACCGCCGAAGCAGCGTGGACCAGGCGAAGACTATACTTTATACTTCACACCACAGTATTGAGTACGACTTGCATAAAGCCCCTAATGAGAACCACGAGGGCTCTCTCAATGTAGAACCACGAGGGCTCTAGTACCGATTCTCTCGGTACGGCTTGGTCCGTGTTCCTTTATGCTTGTACTCGCGGAAAGTCTCAACCCGGAGGTCTTGACTTTGATTGTCATAGTTGGACTACGACGGGGTATCCGACCATTGCTGACCGAACACCCCTGATTCATCATCTTTCGGATAGGAGGTGCGCCCACCTCCGACGCGGAAGTCTCAACCCGGAGGTTCGGACTTAGAGTTTTTCCCATTTAAAAGTTTTTCTCTTAGCCATACTGAAGTCATCACTTGGTGAACGATTGAACTAGGGCGGGTTAATCGTTTATAGGTATCATGTGGTTTGCATGCTCTCTTAGGTTAAGGTCATGTGGTTGGCTATCGAGCATGCCCAAGTGATGACTTTGTTTCACGCTTGCTTGATTTCTTCAAGATTCCCTGTTATATAGTGTAATCATTCGAGAACAGGGAATCTTTGGTTTTGCTCAACAGGTATTGGATGTCAACTTGGTATCTAGATCGCATTAAGTCTCAACCCTTAGGTTCGGACTTGTATAGTGACATCTTGTTACGGTCTTGAGTCTCAACCCGCAGGTTCGGACTACTTAGTGTTTGATCGAATATAATATGGCAACTTGTGCCTAAGTCTCAACCCGCAGGTTCGGACTTCTGTTTATTTGGCCAATGTATGTATAAGGCAACTTGTGCCTAAGTCTCAACCCGCAGGTTCGGACTTGTGTATTTGTTCGAAGTCATGTATAAGGCAACGTGTGCCTAAGTCTCAACCCGCAGGTTCGGACTTGTTAGTGTTTCGTCAACTTTCATATGGCAACTTGTGCCTAAGTCTCAACCCGCAGGTTCGGACTTGTGTATTTGTTCGAAGTCATGTATAAGGCAACTTGTGCCTAAGTCTCAACCCGCAGGTTCGGACTTGTGTATTTGTTCGAAGTCATGTATAAGGCAACGTGTGCCTAAGTCTCAACCCGCAGGTTCGGACTTGTTAGTGTTTCGTCAACTTTCATATGGCAACTTGTGCCTAAGTCTCAACCCGCAGGTTCGGACTTGTGTATTTGTTCGAAGTCATGTATAAGGCAACTTGTGCCTAAGTCTCAACCCGCAGGTTCGGACTTGTGTATTTGTTCGAAGTCATGTATAAGGCAACTTGTGCCTAAGTCTCAACCCGCAGGTTCGGACTTCATAGTGTTTCGTCAATGTTCATATGGCAACTTGTGCCGAAGTCTCAACCCGCAGGTTCGGACTTCTATAGTGTTTCGTCAATTATCATATGGCAACTTGTGCCGAAGTCTCAACCCGCAGGTTCGGACTTCTGGAAGGATCACTTGGCCACTAATGATCCTTCCGCAGGTTCACCTACGGAAACCTTGTTACGACTTTTACTTCCTCTAAATCATCAAGTTCGGTCAACTTCGATAAAGCAGACGCGGTTCACGAGGATCCAGCGAACGATCATCTCCAAAGACCTCACTAAATAATCCATCGGTAGTAGCGACGGGCGGTGTGTACAAAGGGCAGGGACGTATTCAACGCTGGCTGATGACCAGCACTTACTAGAAGTTCCGAGTTCATATGGACCATTGCAATCCATAATCCCTACTAAGTGAGTATTTGAGTGATTTCCCGTTCCTCTCGGAATAGGAGACACGCTGCTACCCACATTGTAGCACGCGTGTAGCCCAGAACATCTAAGGGCATCACGGACCTGTTATCGCTCGATCTCATTTTGCTAAACACAAATTGTCCTGCTAAGCAGCGTACCGTAAGTGCACTTGCGCACACGAACAGCGAAGGTGTCAGGTCATACTCCACCGAAAGGTCCTAACCCGTTCCAATCGGCATCGACGCATTAACGCTGACTGCGTTCTAGTTAGCATATGTGAGTCACGTTCGTTATCGGAATTAACCAGACAAATCAATCCACGAACTAAGAACGGCCATGCACCACTACCCTTAAATTTGAGAAAGAGCTATTAATCTGTCTCACCTCCATAAGTTCGGACCTGGTAAGTTTTCCCGTGTTGAGTCAAATTGAACCGCAAGCTCCATTTCATTGTGGTGCCCTTCCGTCAATTCCTTTAAGTTTCAACTTTGCAACCATACTTCCCCCGGAACCTGACTTTGGTTTCCCGGAAGCTACTGAGAGCACCTGGTTGTAGCGTCTCCCAATTGCTAGTTGGCATCGTTTACGGTTAGAACTAGGGCGGTATCTAATCGCCTTCGATCCTCTAACTTTCGTTCTTGATTAAAGAAAGCATCCTTGACAAATGCCTTCGCTTTAGTTAGTCTTACGACGGTCTACGAATTTCACCTCTCGCGCCGTAATACTAGTGTCCCCAACTACTTCTGTTAATCATTACCTCCGGTCTGAGTACAAACCAATGAAAGATTAGACCAAGGTCGTATTCCATTATTCCATGCAAGATTATTCTAGGGCGTTTGGGCACCCTGCTTTAAGCACTCTAATTTGTTCAAGGTAAACGTGAGCGGTCGAGCTCTATGTTACACTTGCACCCGTTGAAGGGCACACCATGACACAGACTTGGTGCCCTACCACACCATTGAGTCGCAACCAGATTCCGACTTGGCCCACCGACCACGGGTTGACCGGGTCGGCGGAGCCGGACTGTGTTGGACAAGTATCAACTTCGAACGTTTTAACCGCAACAATTTTAATATACGCTAGTGGAGCTGGAATTACCGCGGCTGCTGGCACCAGACTTGCCCTCCACTTGATCCTCGTAGAAGGATTTATGCTCTACTCATTCCAATTATGAAACATCATTAAAGAGTTTCATATTGTTATTTCTCGTCACTACCTCCCCGTCCCGGGATTGGGTAATTTACGCGCCTGCTGCCTTCCTTGGATGTGGTAGCCATTTCTCAGGCTCCCTCTCCGGAATCGAACCCTGATTCCCCGTTACCCGTTGCAACCATGGTAGTCCTCTATACTACCATCCATAGTTGATAGGGCAGATATTTGCGAGATCTGTCGTCGGTGCGAGACCATACGATCAGCATCATTATCCAGACTTCAACTCAATGACACGGAGAACCCGCGATTGGTTTGACTAATAAGTGCACCAGTTCCCGCGAGGGTCCTGGCATGTTGCATGTATTAGCTCTAGATTTTCCACAGTTATCCAAGTAACTAGGTTGATGATCTCGTAAATTATAGCTGTTATACTGAGCCTTATGCGGTTTCACATTAAATCTGTTTGTACTTAGACATGCATGGCTTAACCTTTGAGACGAGCGTATATTACTGGTAGGATCAACCAGAATTCCGACTTTGCGTTCGAATGTTCATTGTCCCATTGCACCCGGAGGAGCAAACACCACGTTCTATATGTTGTCAAGTCCGGTAGCACACGGGAGGCGAGCCCCCGTGCGAACCTCATTGCCCTCGTATCACACACACACCCGATGCACCGGACAGGCACTTGAGCGGCATTCGACTCCGCTAAGCGCTCGTGCGCCCGATTGTGCATGCGCTGACGGGGCCTTCATACCCCTACCACAGCGACCTTATGCCAAACTTCCATGAATACTTAGGTGAGCTGACAAGGGCCTTCATTTCCCTACCATCAACTAAAGGACACGCTAGGCGCGTCCGATCATTGCAACTGCGGGGCTTTCATACCCCAATCACCACAGTACGCAATTCACCAGAGTTTAATCACAACCCCCCCGGACATGGCACACTATTAACTTGCAACAAAACTTAGTGTGTGCCGGGCACATCGGTTCCACAAAATCATTCCCGATGTACCCCAATTGGGGTTGTGAACGCATCCATGGTCCTCTGACACACCCAACCAAGCGTGGATACTACATACCTCAAACACCCAGTACACTAACAGACAAATCAACATATGGTTGCTTTCCCCCAGACATTTGCCAATCACTTGGCACCCGGACGGGAACTCGCTCCTGATTGCGCCAATGCCACCCATTTGCCAAGAGCGAGTTCTGTATGTAGATTTCATTTGGAAAGACAACCGTGTACTGGATATTCTATCCGACGATTACAGATGACGAGTACGAGACTCGACTACACTCACGGATAATACATTTTGGGTCGAGATTGCTTTCGGGGTTTTCGATTGGTCTTGCGCTTGTAAACGTATAACTTTGACTTGTGGTAACCTCGGTTTGTTAGTCGATCACGTGGTTGTGAACTGGGTAGGGGTGAGCAATCTGTTCACTTGCACTCTGGGTAGGAATATGGTGAGCGCTATAGGTTAAAGATCATGGTATGGTTCCATCGTGATGACTTTCGCTAGATAGTAGGATGTTTGGATAGTTATAACGTTTTTGGCCATTTGTTCATAGTGTTCGGTTCATTGAGGAATTCGATTGGTCTTTGCTTCACACACGTGGTCGATCACTTGGATGTGAACTAGGGTGAGAATAAGGTGTTCACTAGTGCTCTTAGGTTTTGGATCAGTACTGAGCACTTGATTGGTTTCGCATAATATGTATCCATAGTGATGACTCTTTCCAGCTTAAGATTTCGTGACCGGTTTCGAATCCTTCCCACGTTCGCTTTTACTTGGTTAGGTTTTCGAGTGTAGATTTGAAAGCAATCTCATGTATGTATCCCATCTGATATAAGCCACTGACAGTTCATGTCACCTCGTTCAACTCTCGCTGGGTCACAGAAGTATGTTACTGCGCCCATTATCCCTACTCGGATAGGTTCGGTTCGTTCGTTTTATACTACGGTGAGTAAACTCAATTTGTGCATCGCATAGCCATGGAAAGCAAGCTTTCGCGGGCCTCTTCGACTGTTTTGATACGAGCTGTGCCCGTGATGCTTGTCATCCCAGGATACTAGACCCCTTTGGACGACCGCATGACCATCAGAAAGTAAATTCCACGTTCGGTTTATTTGCTACTTCCACCGTTCTAGTACTATGGGGTTGGAACCCCTAACATAAAGTATCTATGTAGAACCACGAGGGCTCTCAATGTAGAACCACAAGGGCTCTAGTACCGATTCTCTCGGTACGCTTGGTCCGTGTTCCTTTATGTTTGTACTCTTGTGTGTATAAAATTCATGTTCGATTTGGGATATTTGCTACTTTCACCTGTGCGCTGTGTATAACTACGGAGAAACTCAATTTGTGCATCGCATAGCCATGGAAAGCAAGCTTTCGCGGGCCTCTTCGACTGTTTTGATACGAGACTGTGCCCGTGATGCTTGTCATCCCAGGATACTAGACCCCTTTGGACGACCGCATGACCAACAGAATGTAAATTCCAGTTCGTTTTTGGATATTTGCTACTGTCACCGTTTGAGTACTATGGGGCTTGAACCCCTAACATAAAGTCTTTGTGTAGAACCACGAGGGCTCTATAGTACCGATTCTCTCGGCACGCTTGGTCCGTGTTCCTTTATGTTCGTACTCTTGTGTGTATAATATTCATGTTCGGTTTGGGATATTTGCTACTGTCACCGTTTGAGTACTATGGGGCTTGAACCCCTAACATAAAGTCTTTGTGTAGAACCACGAGGGCTCTATAGTACCGATTCTCTCGGCACGCTTGGTCCGTGTTCCTTTATGTTCGTACTCTTGTGTGTATAATATTCATGTTCGGTTTGGGATATTTGCTACTTTCACCTGGGTCCCGTTCTTCATACAAGTCTGCCTTGCTAATGTGGTAACTTTATAGTGTAGTTCTGACATCCCAATTTTGGGACTTAGCCGATTTTTCATGAATTTCCATATGACCCATAGGGTCCCTTTCTTCATACAAGCTTGCCTAGGGCGATCGGTCAAAACTTGTCTTACTATTCGATTGGTCTTCGCAGTTTCACCCTAGGCAATTCGCCTAGGTCTGTCTTCTTGAGGAGGCCAAAACCCGAAATAAGGAGGTCTGGCCGACCCTGAAACCTCCCCTGTCTTAACTACACTAACCCGATTTTTCAGGGTCCTCAGCGCCATACAACTTTGCCTAGGTCACTTATACTCTTGACTTAGGCCATCTGACTTGGTCCGTGTTTCTTCCTAGGGTTCACCTAAGTACTTTGCCTTGCTTGATGTGGTAACTTTTTAGTGTAGTTCTGACATCCCAATTTTGGGACTTAGCCGATTTTTCATGAATTTCCATATGACCCTAAGGGTCCCTTTCTTCATACAAGCTTGCCTAGGGCGATCGGTCAAAACTTGTCTTACTATTCGATTGGTCTTCGCAGTTTCACCCTAGGCAATTCGCCTAGGTCTGTCTTCTTGAGGAGGCCAAAACCCGAAATAAGGAGGTCTGGCCGACCCTGAAACCTCCCCTGTCTTAACTACACTAACCCGATTTTTCAGGGTCCTCAGCGCCATACAACTTTGCCTAGGTCACTTGTACTCTTGACTTAGGCCATCCGACTTGGTCCGTGTTTCTTCCTAGGGTTCACCTAGGTACTTTGCCTTGCTTGATGTGGTAACTTTTTAGTGTAGTTCAGACATCCCAATTTTGGGACTTAGCCGATTTTTCATGTATTTCCATATGACCCATAGGGTCCCTTTCTTCATACAAGCTTGCCTAGGGCGATCGGTCAAAACTTGTCTTACTATTCGATTGGTCTTCGCACTTTCACCCTAGGCAGTTCGCCTAGGTCTGTCTTCTTGAGGAGGCCAAAACCCGAAATAAGGAGGTTCGGCCGACCCTGAAACCTCCCCTGTCTGAACTACACTAACCCGATTTTTCAGGGTCCTCAGCGCCATACAACTTTGCCTAGGTCACTTGTACTCTTGACTTAGGCCATCCGACTTGGTCCGTGTTTCTTCCTAGGGTTCACCTAGGTACTTTGCCTTGCTTGATGTGGTAACTTTTTAGTGTAGTTCAGACATCCCAATTTTGGGACTTAGCCGATTTTTCATGTATTTCCATATGACCCATAGGGTCCCTTTCTTCATACAAGCTTGCCTAGGGCGATCGGTCAAAACTTGTCTTACTATTCGATTGGTCTTCGCACTTTCACCCTAGGCAGTTCGCCTAGGTCTGTCTTCTTGAGGAGGCCAAAACCCGAAATAAGGAGGTTCGGCCGACCCTGAAACCTCCCCTGTCTGAACTACACTAACCCGATTTTTCAGGGTCCTCAGCGCCATACAACTTTGCCTAGGTCACTTGTACTCTTGACTTAGGCCATCCGACTTGGTCCGTGTTTCTTCCTAGGGTACACCTAGGTACTTTGCCTTGCTTGATGTGGTAACTTTTTAGTGTAGTTCAGACATCCCAATTTTGGGACTTAGCCGATTTTTCATTTATTTCCATATGACCCATGGGGTCCCTTTCTTCATACAAGCTTGCCTAGGGCGATCGGTCAAAACTTGTCTTACTATTCGATTGGTCTTCGCACTTTCACCCTAGGCACTTTGCCTAGGTCTGTCTTCTTGAGGAGGTCAAAACCCAAAATAAGGAGGTTCAGCCGACCCAAAAACCTCCCCTGTCTGAACTACACTAACCCGATTTTTCAGGGTCCTCAGCGCCATACAACTTTGCCTAGGTCACTTGTACTCTTGACTTAGGCCATCTGACTTGGTCCGTGTTTCTTCTTAGGGTTCACCTAGGTACTTTGCCTTGCTTGATGTGGTAACTTTTTAGTGTAGTTCAGACATCCCAATTTTGGGACTTAGCCGATTTTTCATGTATTTCCATATGACCCATAGGGTCCCTTTCTTCATACAAGCTTGCCTAGGGCGATCGGTCAAAACTTGTCTTACTATTCGATTGGTCTTCGCACTTTCACCCTAGGCAGTTTGCCTAGGTGTAGCTTCTTGAGGAGGTCAAAACCCAAAATAAGGAGGTTCAGCCGACCCAAAAACCTCCCCTGTCTAAACTACACTAACCAGATTTTTCAGGGTCCTCACCGTCATACAACTTTGCCTAGGTCACTTGCACTCTTGACTTAGGCCATCTGACTTGGTCCGTGTTTCTTCCTAGGGTTCACCTAGGTACTTTGCCTTGCTTGATGTGGTAACTTTTTAGTGTAGTTCTGACATCCCAATTTTGGGACTTAGCCGATTTTTCATGTATTTCCATATGACCCTTAGGGTCCCTTTCTTCATACAAGCTTGCCTAGGGCGATCGGTCAAAACTTGTCTTACTATTCGATTGGTCTTCGCACTTTCACCCTAGGCAGTTTGCCTAGGTGTAGCTTCTTGATGAGGCCAAAACCCAAAATAAGGGGGTTCGGCCGACCCAAAAACCTACCCTGTCTAAACTACACTAACCAGATTTTTCAGGGTCCTCAGCGCCATACAACTTTGCCTAGGTCACTTGTTCTCTTGACTTAGGCCATCTGACTTGGTCCGTGTTTCTTCCTAGGGTTCACCTAGGTACTTTGCCTTGCTTGGTGTGGTAACTTTTTAGTGTAGTTCTGACATCCTCATTTTGGGACTTAGCCGATTTTTCGTAAAATACCATATGACCCATCAGGGACCTTGCCTTCATATAAGTTTGCCTTGCTTGGTGTGGTAACATTTGAGTGTAGTTCTGACATCCCCATTTTGGGACTTAGCCGATTTTTCGTAAAATACCATTTGACCCATCAGGGTCTTTTGCTTCATATAAGTTTGCCTTGCTTGGTGTGGTAACATATGAGTGTAGTTCAGACATCCCCATTTTGGGACTTAGCCGATTTTTCGTAAAATACCATATGACCCATCAGGGACCTTGCCTTCATATAAGTTTGCCTTGCTTGGTGTGGTAACATTTGAGTGTAGTTCTGACATCCCCATTTTGGGACTTAGCCGATTTTTCGTAAAATACCATATGACCCATCAGGGTCCTTTGCTTCATATAAGTTTGCCTTGCTTGGTGTGGTAACTTGTTAGTGTAGTTCTGACATCATCATTTTGGGACTTAGCCGATTTTTCGTAAAATACCATATGACCCATATGGGTCCTTTGCTTCATATAAGTTTGCCTTGCTTGGTGTGGTAACATTTGAGTGTAGTTCTGACATCATCATTTTGGGACTTAGCCGATTTTTCGTAAAATACCATATGACCCATCAGGGTCCTTGCCTTCATATAAGTTTGCCTTGCTTGGTGTGGTAACACATGAGTGTAGTTCTGACATCCCCATTTTGGGACTTAGCCGATTTTTCGATCCATACCATATGACCCATCAGGGTCCTTGCCTTCATATAAGTTTGCCTTGCTTGATGTGGTAACATTTGAGTGTAGTTCTGACATCATCATTTTGGGACTTAGCCGATTTTTCGTAAAATACCATATGACCCATCAGGGTCCTTTCCTTCATATAAGTTTGCCTTGCTTGATGTGGTAACATTTGAGTGTAGTTCTGACATCATCATTTTGGGACTTAGCCGATTTTTCGTAAAATACCATATGACCCATCAGGGTCCTTTCCTTCATATAAGTTTGCCTTGCTTGATGTGGTAACATTTGAGTGTAGTTCAGACATCCCCATTTTGGGACTTAGCCGATTTTTCGATCCATACCATATGACCCATCAGGGTCCTTGCCTTCATATAAGTTTGCCTTGCTTGGTGTGGTAACATTTGAGTGTAGTTCTGACATCATCATTTTGGGACTTAGCCGATTTTTCGTAAAATACCATATGACCCATCAGGGTCCTTGCCTTCATATAAGTTTGCCTTGCTTGGTGTGGTAACACATGAGTGTAGTTCTGACATCACCATTTTGGGACTTAGCCGATTTTTCGTAAAATACCATATGACCCATCAGGGTCCTTTGCTTCATATAAGTTTGCCTTGCTTGGTGTGGTAACATTTGAGTGTAGTTCTGACATCCCCATTTTGGGACTTAGCCGATTTTTCGTAAAATACCATATGACCCATCAGGGTCCTTGCCTTCATATAAGTTTGCCTTGCTTGGTGTGGTAACATTTGAGTGTAGTTCTGACATCCCCATTTTGGGACTTAGCCGATTTTTCGATCAATACCATATGACCCATCAGGGTCCTTTGCTTCATATAAGTTTGCCTTGCTTGGTGTGGTAACATTTGAGTGTAGTTCTGACATCCCCATTTTGGGACTTAGCCGATTTTTCGATCAATACCATATGACCCATCAGGGTCCTTTGCTTCATATAAGTTTGCCTTGCTTGGTGTGGTAACATTTGAGTGTAGTTCTGACATCCCCATTTTGGGACTTAGCCGATTTTTCGATCAATACCATATGACCCATCAGGGTCCTTTCCTTCATATAAGTTTGCCTTGCTTGATGTGGTAACATTTGAGTGTAGTTCAGACATCCCCATTTTGGGACTTAGCCGATTTTTCGATCCATACCATATGACCCATCAGGGTCCTTGCCTTCATATAAGTTTGCCTTGCTTGGTGTGGTAACATTTTAGTGTAGTTCTGACATCACCATTTTGGGACTTAGCCGATTTTTCGATCAATACCATATGACCCATCAGGGTCCTTGCCTTCATATAAGTTTGCCTTGCTTGGTGTGGTAACATTTTAGTGTAGTTCTGACATCACCATTTTGGGACTTAGCCGATTTTTCGTAAAATACCATATGACCCATCAGGGTCCTTTGCTTCATATAAGTTTGCCTTGCTTGGTGTGGTAACACATGAGTGTAGTTCTGACATCCCCATTTTGGGACTTAGCCGATTTTTCGACCAATACCATATGACCCATCAGGGTCCTTTGCTTCATATAAGTTTGCCTTGCTTGGTGTGGTAACATTTGAGTGTAGTTCTGACATCCCCATTTTGGGACTTAGCCGATTTTTCGATCCATCCTATATGACCCATCAGGGTCCTTTTTCTTCATATAAGTTTCCCAAGACTTAGTGCTTTTTACCTTTGGACACCAATATCACCCTTACGGGTTTCTTTGATCTTCTCACTTTGTATTGACCAAATGTAGGTCTTGCCATGCCAAACATATAATTGTTCTACACCAAGTCTCTATCTCGTACCGCCAGCTCGGTACATTCGATCAACCTGCCCTTAAGGCACCCGGGACTTAGCCATTTTTTCACATTTTTCATGATTTTGAGGCAACTTTTCTCGACTTTGTCACCTTATATCACCAAGATCCTTTCCCTTTAGCGCTTCACTCTGTTCCAATGATATTTAGCGCTGACTATCACCTTTCTATCGCTGAGCTCAACTTCTTATTCGGTGCCATAGAGCCAGAGATATTTGGTGTATGCTGTTATAAGGGAAGTTTGTCACTTTTTCAAAGGCCCACTTTGGGACGCCCATATCTCACCTTCAGGTATCTTCGATCTTCTTGTCGTCTATGGACGAAACTTAGGTCTTGTCTTGGCCAACTTATAAATGTTCTACGGCCAAGCCGTATCTCTTACCGCCAGCCCGGTATTCATGGACTTAGTCGGATTTTCGCCTCTCGTGGTAACAATTTCTGACTTTGACTCACAATAACACCCGAACGGTCACATGCTAGCGCTTTGCTTGGTAGGAATTATAGTTAGCGCTACCTTTTCTCTTTCCATCGATACCTTGTTCGTTCCATTCCATGCAATACAGCCGAAGTTATGATGTTTCCCGTTTTCCATATCATGTGGAGCTTATGCTCTGGGAAAACCATCTAACACCTGTACCACCCTTTTGGGTACCACCGATCTCGACACTATGTTCGGGTCAAATATAGGTTATAACATGCCCAACTTATAATTATTCTACACCAAGTCTCTATCTCTTACCGCCTGCTCGGTATTTTACTCGTAAGTCCAAATTTCACAACTTGTACTTTTTGGCCCAATGTACTCGAGTTTCAATTTTGGTAACATTTTTCGACTTTGACACTTAATAACTTCCAAATCATGCTAGTTAGCGCTTTGCTTTCTTCTAGTCGTATCTAGCGCTGGGTGTTACCTTTCCAAAACATATCCTAGCTTTACAATCCATGCCATACAGCCGGAGCTACATGGTGCACAAGTCAAATCCATTTTAGCCATGTTTCATTTTTGCCAATTTTTGACCACTCGTATCACCCTTCCAGAGTGGTCCGATCTTCTCGCTGTCTATGGACGACTTTTAGGTCTCGTAGAGGCAAACTTATAAGTATTCTACGTCAACCCGCTATCTCTTACCGCCTGCTCGGTATTCTTGGTCTTGTGTGATTTTTGGCCATTTTGGTATTATTTTTCCACTTTGTCGCTTAATAACTCAGTTTTGCTCAACACTTAGCGCTTCGGTTGTTTGGGATTATAGTTAGCGCTCGGTTCGACCTTTCCAACACTGATCTTAGCTTGTCGATCCGTTCCATACAGCCTGAGTTATTCGCGATACCGTGTTTCAACCCATTTCTCAAGTCTCGTTTTGGTCCAACTTTGAACCAGCCATATCACCCTGATGGGTACCTCCGATCTTCTCGCTCTATATTGGCCAAAGTTAGGTCTTGTGGTAACGTACTTATGATTGTTCTACGCCGTGTTCGTAGCTCTTATCGTTCGCCCGCTATTTTCGATCATAAGGTGAATTTTCGCCTCTAAACCACCATTTTTCACCTTTGCCCTCTAATATGACCGACTTGCTCAACACCTAGCGCTTCGCTTGGTAGGACACATAGCTAGCGCTCGTCAAGACCTTTCCAACGCATATCCAAGCTTTCCGATCCGAGCCATACAGCCTGAGCTATAGGCGATACCGTTTTTCCCATTTTCTTGGTCACATGCACTTTAGGGTACCCCTTTTTGCCTTTGACCCTTAATACCTCCTCCGGGTCACTAGTAGGCGCTCAGCTTGGTAGGAAACATAGCTAGAGCAGGCCTTCACCTTTCCAAAACTGCCGAAAGTGTACCGATCCGACATCTAGAACCAAAGTTATGGTCATTCCCATCATGCTCTACTTTCATGGTCAACCTCCACCAAGCACACCTAGGTTGGACCAACTTTCACCAACTCATCTCGAACCCCAAATTTGCTTCGACCTACTAGGTTTCCCTAGTAAAGTGGTCAAAACATCCATTACAACACGACTGGTCTTTCTGGTGGTCGACCTAGGCGACTTTGTTCGACGACCACCACCCCATGGAACTAAAAGACGTCCCTTGATACGGACCACCGATACATTTTCCGGCCTGTCTAAACTACACTCATCGAAATTTTTTTTGGGTCCCCACCGTCATACAAGTTTCCCTAGGTCAAGTTTTTCTTCCGGATCGGCCGCGGACCTCACTTTTCATTATCTAGGGAGGCCACAGGGCCCCAAAAGGGGTTTTTTAAAATTTTCGACACTTTCGACTTTAGTCGGATTTTTTCCGATTTTGGTCCGACCTAGGGACTTGGTGGTCCAAGGAGCCTCGGGACCAAACTTTTTTCTCAGGGGTCCCTACCTCCATACAACTTTGCCTAGGTAAATTTTTTGTTCCAAATCGACCGCGGATTTCACTTTTCAATATCTGGGGCTCGTGTAGAGTCCGAATATGAGGTTTTCTCATTTTTCGACATTTTCGACTTTTTTGGGATTTTTTCGGGTTTTTCGACCTAGGGGTCCGCCGAACAAATTTTGGGTCAAAAATTTTTATTGAACTAGTCGAAAGTACGCAAAAAGATAAGACTTTTTGCCGAAGACACCATGCCCCGGAACCGACTCCTTCCCCTTCAAAATTGGGGACAAACGTGATTTTTGAAACTTTTCCTTAGGGAGCCAAAGACTTAGAAAATTTTCAAATCCTCGATTTTTCGATTGCGAGCTAGCGCTTTGCGGTCTTCTGCAATGTTTTAGATCTCGACGAGATAAGACTTTTTGGTCAAGAGACATTTTGCCCTCCGACCCCTCCTTCCCCCCGCAAATCGCCCCACAAAGTGCAATTTTTGCATTTTCACCTCTTTGCACGCACTGTTCGGCCCAAATGACCCCTTTCTATGGGTCTGAGCGCTTTGCGGTCTTCGGCAAACTTTTAGAGCGTACCAAGCCCTAATTATAATTCTTCTACACCACCTTCGTACCTCTTCATCCCTGGCCGCTATTCGCGTACCAAGGTAATTTTTGTTCATTTTGTCAACATTTTTCATCTTTGACTGCTTATATCGGCCTTGCCATGAACCGATAGCGCTTCGCTGTGTTCTAACGTAAGTTAGTACTACTCAATACCTTTCCAAATCATGTCTTAGATTGTCATTTGCTTGCTTACAGCCGGAGCTATGAGTGATACCGTAAAAAGTACCGAAACTTGGAAAAATCCTTGGATCGACCATATCCCCCCTTTGGGGGCCAGATATCGAAAAAAGTTCTGATTCAAAAAGTTGCGCCTTAACGTGTTCTAGTTATGCCTAGAACATTTCACTTCGCTAGCTGGCCTGCAACTTAGCCGTAATTGGGATTTTAGGGTGTTCATGGAGGGCCCATTTCCTGCGACTTGGTATCTTTTGGGCCCTATGTTTCTCTAATATCTCCACGAGTTTTCCAGGTAGCCTTCTCATACTTTCAGGGTGCCTAGAACACCTCAAGACCTTTCCAACGCTATGCCGTTCGCCTCGCTCGGACATCTACAGCCAAAGTTATTCGAGGTACACGGTACCTTACCCTGTTTTCTCAGTACTTGGTCGAAAATTTCGATCAGCCATATGACCGACTTGGACAACCCTGAGCGGGTTGGCCCCATATAACTAAACTTTCTTCTCGTGGAGGCAAACTTATAAATATTCCACGTCAACTCGCTATCTCGTACCGCCTTGACGGTATACTTGGTCCAAGGGCCATTTCCAGCGACTTGGTCGCAATTTCGCTCTAAGTTTCGCTAATACCTTCGTCCGTGGACATGGTGATTTTTTGTTCGTATTTTTTCTTGATAGTCCCACTCAAGACTATTCCATACCAGAGCCAAGCGTCCCGCTAAGTGCCATACAGCCTGAGCAGTAATTCATGAAAGGTACCTCTACCAGTTTTTGCCATACTTGGGTACAAACTTTGTATCGCCCATATCTCCACTTTGGAGGCCAGCCAGCACCTTTGCCCCATATACTTTTTTCTTGGTCATACCATGCACTAAATATAATTGTTCTACGCCAACTTGCTATCTCTTCTCTAACTTGCCGTTATTATTGGTCCAAGTCCCATTTCATTCGTTTTCGGACCCATTTTGCTATATGTTTCACTAATAGCTTCGGCCATGGACAAGCTGATATTCTGCTTGTATTTTTGCTTGATAGTCCCACTCAAGACCATTCCAAAACACACCGCAACTTGTCGCTCGGTGGCAAACTGACCGAGTTATAATTCATGAAAGATACCTCAACTTGGTACACCATGTGGTCGGCCCAAACCATATACCGACCAAACGACCGACTTGGAGCACCCTGACCGGGTTGCCCCCATATAATGAAAGTTGCGTCTCTACACGCCCAACTTATGAATATTCTACGCCAAGTCGCTATCTCTTACCGGTAAGCCGGTATTCACCTTCCAAGGGTGATTTTGGTCAAGTGCCATTTCCTGCGACTTGGTCCCCGAATTGGACCATCATCACCTAATATCTCCGTGGTCTTTCAACTCAGCCTCATAAAACTTTCAGGGTAGATAGGTCTCCCCAAGACCTTTCCAACGGTGAGCCGTTTGCCTCGCTCGGCCATCTACAGCCGAAGTTATTAATGGTACTTGGTACCTTACCCTGTTTTTTCCATACTTGTTCGTACTTGGGTACAAACTTTGGATCGCCCATATCTCCACTTTGGAGGCCAGCTAGCACCTTGGCCCCATATACTTTTTTGTTGGTCATGCCATGCACCAAATATAATTGTTCTACGCCAACTTGCTATCTCTTCTCCAACTTGCCGTTATTCTTGGTCCAATTCCCATTTCATTCGTTTTTGGACCCATTTTGCTATATGTTTCACTAATAGCTTCGGCCATGGACAAGCTGATTTTCTATTTGTATTTTTGCTTGATAGTCCCACTCAAGACCATTCCAAATCACATCGCAACTTGTCGCTCGGTGGCAAACTGACCGAGTTATAATTCATGAAAGGTACCTCTTCTTGGTACACCACATGGTCGGCCCAAACCATAAACCGACCAAACGACCGACTTGGAGCACCCTGACCGGGTTGCCCCCATATAATGAAAGTTGCGTCTTTACACGCCCAACTTATGAATATTCTACGCCAAGTCGCTATCTCTTACCGGTAAGCCGGTATTCACCTTCCAAGCGTGATTTTGGTCAAGTGCCATTTCCTGCGACTTGGTCCCCGAATTGGACCATCATCACCTAATATCTCCGTGGTCTTTCAACTCAGCCTCATGAAACTTTCAGGGTAGATAGGTCTCCCCAATACCTTTCCAACGATATGCGGTTTGCCTCGCTAGGCCATCTACAGCCGAAGTTATTCATGGTACTTGGTACCTTACCCTGTTTTTTCCATACTTGTTCATACTTGGGTACAAACTTTGAATCGCCCATATCACCACTTTGGAGGCCAGCCAGCGCCTTGGCCCCATACACATTTTTGTTGGTCATACCACGCACTAGTTATAAATGTTCTACGCAAGCTTGCTATCTCTTCTCCAACTTGCGGTTATTTTTGACTCAAGTCCCATTTCATTAGTTTTTGGTACCAATTCGCTCTATGTTTCGCTAATAGCTTCGCCCAAGGACTTTGTGATTTTTTGTTCGCATTTTTCCTAAATAGTCCCACTCAAGACTATTCCAAATCACACCTTAGCCCAACGCTCAGTGCCATACAGCCTGAGTTATAATTCATGAAAGGTACCTCACCTTGGTACACCACATGGTCGGTCCAAACCATCAACCAACCATATGACCGACTTCGAGTCGAGCTAGCGGCTAGGCTCAATATAATGAAATGCGTGTCTTGATGCGGGCTACTGACGGTCTGAACAATGTAGCTCGCTAGCTCGTCTCTAAACTTGTGTTTTGGTCGAATATTGGGTGTTCATGTACCACTTCGGGTAACATGGACTTTGGTGCAACTTTACCACTTGTGCACTTAATAACTTCCCGGTCATTCAAGTCTTTGCCTTCATACTTTCAGGGTAGTTAGGTCTCGTCGAGACCTTTCCATACATATGCCAAACTCATCGATCGGACATCTATAGCCCGAGTTATTCGCGGTACACCGTACCTTACCCTGTTTTTTCCTCAATTGGGTACAAACCTTGGAACACCCATATCGCCCCTTTAGAGACTAGCTGGCACGTTGGCCTCATATAATGATAAGTGCACCTCAACTAGGGCTACTGACGGTCAGAACATTTCAACTTGCTAGCTCGGGCCCACACTTGTGTTTTTCTCGAATATATGGTTCAAGTGTGCCACTTTGGGCACTTTTGGACATTTTGTCCCCACACAACTTTCTTGCCTTGGTAGATAGGGTCTTGTGATCTTGGGCAAAAAGATGCACCAAGATAAAGTCTAACTTTCGTTCTTGTACCGCAAAGCGCTATCTCAAACACCCGAGGAGATAGAAAGTGATTATGTTCGGTATATCGGTCTTCCATGGCCTACTATGGTAAACCCCTGCAGGTATGCAACCGAAGGTGCTTGGTACATGTATTTGGTGCAATATCGGTGCAAAGTAGGTGTTTCCTTGATCGGGCTATAACTTTCTTGGTTGATGTTGGATTGCTTTGCGGTCTTCGGGGGATAGTTAGGGAACATGTTGGCCAACATTTCCTTATTCCTCAGCCTGGCCGTACCTCTTACCGTCTAGGCGGTATACATGCTCTAAGTTGGAACTTGTGTTCCTTTGGGTAACTTCTCTGACTTTGACGCTTAATAACTTTCGTTCATATGCAGTCTAAGCTCTGCAACTCTCAGGAAAGCTAGTACTACTCATTTCCTTTCCATATCAGTCTTTGGCTTGTCGATCCGATGTCTACAGCCTTACTTATTCACGTTCCCTGTGAAGGTAGGTTTTTGCCCATTTTCCAGTTCATGTGGTAACATTCCCAGACTTTGCCGGCTTTCTCTTCATGTGGTAACTTGCTTGCTCATGTGGTAACTTGGAAGTGTATTTCTGACAGACCCAATCTGGGACTTAGCCGATTTTTCTCTGCATATTATATGGATCCATCACTAGGCCATCTTGCTTGCTCATGTGGTAACTTGGAAGTGTATTTCTGACAGACCCAATCTGGGACTTAGCCGATTTTTCTCTTCATATCATATGGATCCATCACTAGGCCATCTTGCTTGCTTGTGTGGTAACTTGATAGTGTATGTCTGACAGACCCAATCTGGGACTTAGCCGATTTTTCTCTTCATATCATATGGATCCATCACTAGGCCATCTTGCTTGCTTGTGTGGTAACTTGGAAGTGTATTTCTGACAGACCCAATCTGGGACTTAGCCGATTTTTCTCTTCATATTATATGGATCCTGGACTTAGCCGATTTTTCTCTTCATATCATATGGATCCATCACTAGGCCATCTTGCTTGCTTGTGTGGTAACTTGGAAGTGTATTTCTGACAGACCCAATCTGGGACTTAGCCGATTTTTCTCTTCATATCATATGGATCCATCACTAGGCCATCTTGCTTGCTTGTGTGGTAACTTGGAAGTGTATTTCTGACAGACCCAATCTGGGACTTAGCCGATTTTTCTCTTCATATTATATGGATCCTGGACTTAGCCGATTTTTCTCTTCATATCATATGGATCCATCACTAGGCCATCTTGCTTGCTTGTGTGGTAACTTGGAAGTGTATTTCTGACAGACCCAATCTGGGACTTAGCCGATTTTTCTCTTCATATTATATGGATCCTGGACTTAGCCGATTTTTCTCTTCATATCATATGGATCCATCATTAGGCCATCTTGCTTGCTTGTGTGGTAACTTGATAGTGTATTTCCGACAGACCCAATCTCGGACTTAGCCGATTTTTCTCTTCATATTATATGGTTCCATCACTAGGCCATCTTGCTTGCTTGTGTGGTATCTTGAAAGTGTATGTCTGACAGACCCAATCTCGGACTTAGCCGATTTTTCTCTTCATATAATATGGATCCTGGACTTAGCCTGTTATTAGGTTATTATATATGGATCCTGGACTTAGCCGATTATTAGGTTATTATATATGGATCCTGGACTTAGCCGATTTTTCTCTTCATATAATATGGATCCGGGACTTAGCCGATTATTAGGTTATTATATATGGATCCTGGACTTAGCCGATATTTCTCTTCATATAATATGGATCCGGGACTTAGCCAATTTTTCTCTTCATATAATATGGATCCGGGACTTAGCCGATTTTTCTCTTCATATAATATGGATCCGGGACTTAGCCAATTTTTCTCTTCATGTGGTAACGTATGCCAATCGCTCACAAGTCATGGGATAAGGGTACTTGTGTTCTTCCATCTTCTAAGTCCCGCACGGGGACATCGTGATCGCCCCAAGTCCGGAATAGCGCCAAGTCAAGCCCCACGGTGGCCGTACAGGACCTGTTAGCGGCGGCCCCACTGACAGCACTAATCCGGACTTAGAAATTATATCTTTCTAATCGAACACCACACACGCAACACCACCATACCACCATCTCCTTGCAAGTACCTAAGTACCCGCAACTCCATGGTGAAGGCAATGTCACTCCATCACCAACCTCTTTGCACTGCAAGCACTTGCGTACCCACAACACTCCGAAGAAGGCAACGGCGCGCGATGCTCGACTCCACACACCACACCACACCACACCACCGATGGCCAGCCAGCCAGCCAGCCCAGCTAAGGACTAACCAACCAACCAACCACCAATGGCCTAGGCCAGCCAGATCCCACCTTCAAGTCCAAGCACAGCCAAGTGCAAGTACCGCCAAGTGTTCACCAACCAACCAACACACCAGGTCAGTTGGCCGGTACCCACCTTCAAGTGCCATTACCCTCGGGTGCAAGCTCAATCAAGTGTTAACCAACCAACCCGGCCAAGGCAGCCAACAGGCCGGCACCCTACAGCACCGACCCGCCATCACCACCTCAACCGTTGACCATGCAAGTGGCCTCGGACAACAGGTGACACCCGAAGTACATCCGAAGAACGTATATCAAGTGTTTGCTCACCAAGTCCTCAACCAACCCCAAGTACCCGGAGGTACCCAGAGTGTTGGATCCGCCAACCCGTCCCGGCACTCCAAGTCCTTGCGAACCCAAAGTGTTTGCCCGGTAGGGCCATTGTATCACAACGCTTGCGACCATGCAAGTGGCCTCGAACAAGGTGACAGGGGTATCTTCACCAAGTTCTCAACCAACCCCAAGTACCCGGAGGTACCCAGAGTGTTGGGTCCGCCAACCACTACCAGCACTCCAAGTCCTCGCGAACATAAAGTGTTTGCCCGGTAGGGCCATTAGACCACAACGCTTGCTAACCATGCAAGTGGTCTCGGACAACAGGTGACACCCGAAGTACATCCGGAGAGTGTACAACAAGTGTTTGTTCACCAAGTCCTCAACCAACCCCAAGTACCCGGAGGTACCCAGAGTGTTGGGTCCGCCAACCACTACCAGCACTCTAAGTCCTCGCGAACCCAAAGTGTTTGCCCGGTAGGGCCATTAGACCACAACGCTTGCTAACCATGCAAGTGGTCTCGGACAACAGGCGATACCCGAAGTACATCCGAAGAGTGTATATCAAGTGTTTGTTCACCAAGTCCTCAACCAACCCCAAGTACCCGGAGGTACCCAGAGTGTTGGATCCGCAAACCCGTCCCGGCACTCCAAGTCCTTGCGAACCC
>NW_026525094.1:0-2500 GCF_943734705.1 Anopheles coustani | reverse complement strand
CCTCCCTTATTAATATGCTTAAATTCAGGGGGTTGTCACACATGAACTGAGGCTTATGTACCTTGCGGTTGTTATCGTCACATCTGGCTTGCGACTACTTTGTTTCAATGTCCAATATGTACCGTTGGACTCGGTTAACGGGCTGTTAGCCCGCGTGTGGTTTAACTCACTGATACCTTCCATTGCCCATACGCTAGTTTGTTTGTGTTCCTTTGGTCAACTTCCATACTTGAATCATTTGTGCTACCGCTGCTGCTTCGACGCTACTTTGACATCTTCGCTTCTATTTAAATAAATAAATAAGCTGAAGCTAGACATCAGTAAACACCACCACAGACACCACAAGCACGCCTTCTCCTCGTACTTCCGCCTCACGCGGGAACACGGACGCTCTAAATACTTCGAATTCCAATGCCAGTATATTGTAAACCACGGGTTCTTTAATGCTAGCGGGTCGTCGCGACCCTAGTTAACATCATGGTGCACGTCTCGTGACGGGTGTCACGGCGTAGTTAAATGTATGCGATACATTTCTCAAATATAAGCGCTCAGTCATCTGTACATCATGGTAGGTTCCCACGACGTGCAATATGCGTTCAACTTATCAATGTTCATGTGTCCTGCAGTTCACATTATGACGCGCAGTTAGCTGCGGTCTTCATCGATCCATGAGCCGAGTGATCCACTGCCGAGGGTGACTAACTTGCGTAAGCCGCCGCTGTGCGCGTATACCCGTTCCCCGTAGGGAGGAGCAAGCCGCCGCTTAGAGACGAAACATAAAGTGTCCTCATTCCACATAGGGCAAGCTGGATGAATCCATTTTACCCAGGACGGCCGAAGCGGCGTGGACCAGGGGAGAACTGAACTTTATGCTTCACACCACAGTAAGTCTTCGTGTCCTCTTCCACATAGGGCAAGCTAGAACTAACTATCTTACCCAGGACTGCCGAAGCAGCGTGGACCAGGGGAGGAACACACTTTTCATGGAAACGTAAGGCATCCATGACTGCCATAACGTAAGCCGCCGCTGTGCGCGTATACCCGTTCCCGTAGGGAGGAGCAAGCCGCCGCTTAGAGACGAAACATAAAGTGTCCTCATTCCACATAGGGCAAGCTGGATGAATCCATTTTACCCAGGACGGCCGAAGCGGCGTGGACCAGGGGAGAACTGAACTTTATGCTTCACACCACAGTAAGTCTTCGTGTCCTCTTCCACATAGGGCAAGCTAGAACTAACTATCTTACCCAGGACTGCCGAAGCAGCGTGGACCAGGGGAGGAACACACTTTTCATAGAAACGTAAGGCATCCATGACTGCCATAGTGCGTAAGCCGCCGCTGTGCGCGTAAACCCGTTCCCCGTAGGGAGGAGTCAAGCCGCCGCTTAGAGACGAAGTATTAAGTGTCCTCTTCCACATAGGGCAAGCTAGAATGAACTATCTTACCCAGGACCGCCGAAGCAGCGTGGACCAGGGGAGAACTGAACTTTATACTTCACACCACAGTATTGAGTAATGTGCCCTCTTCCACATAGGGCAAGCTGGAATGTTCCATTTTACCCAGGACGGCCGAAGCGGCGTGGACCAGTGGAGGACTACACAATCATGAGGTTTGATATCGACTTGTGTGTTTCAATAGGATACCGATGGTATGGTTTGAACCGATTTGATTTAGCCATTCTGAAGTCATCACTTGGTTGAAGCGCTGAACTAGGGAGGCATCGTTTACATATATATTGGTTTTCGCATGCTCTACTAGGTTAATGTCATGAGGTTGGCTATCGAGCATGCCCAAGTGATGACTTGATTGTGTGCTTGCTTGAATTCTTCACATTTCATACCATCGGTTAGTTGTCGAATCATTCCTCGATCATAACCTTCGTTCTTGGTTCATGTATGCTCTCTTCCACATAGGGCAAGCTAGAATTAACTATCTTACCCAGGACCGCCGAAGCAGCGTGGACCAGGGGAGAACTATACTTTGTCTTGTATGCCCTCTTCCACATAGGGCAAGCTAGAACTAACTATCTTACCCAGGACCGCCGAAGCAGCGTGGACCAGTGGAGGACTATACTTTGTTCATAACACCACAGTATTGAGTAATGTGCCCTCTTCCACATAGGGCAAGCTAGAATGAACTATCTTACCCAGGACCGCCGGAGCAGTGTGGACCAGTGGAGGACTACACAATCATGAGGTTTGATATCGACTTGTGTGTTTCAATAGGGTACCGATGGTATGTTTTGAACCGATTTGATTTAGCCATTCTGAAGTCATCACTTGGTTGAAGCGCTGAACTAGGGAGGGGCATCGTTTACATATATATTGGTTTTCGCATGCTCTACTAGGTTAATGTCATAGGGTTGGCTATCGAGCATGCCCAAGTGATGACTTGATTGTGTGCTTGCTTGAATTCTTCACATTTCATACCATCGGTTAGTTGTCGAATCATTCCTCGATCATAACCTTCGTTCTTGGTTCATATATGCCCTCTTCCACATA
>NW_026525093.1:345000-476658 GCF_943734705.1 Anopheles coustani | reverse complement strand
GTAAAATGTGTTTAAAAACCCGATTTCTACATTATTGCCGAAGACACCAAAGCGCTATCTCGAAATTTTAAAAATCGATCGAAAATGTATGGACGGCGTTCACAAAATTCGTCCGGAATTTTGTAAACGTGTTTTTTCGTTTTCTCTCGCGATTGCGGGCGAACCAAGCGACGGATCGAAAAAAACCCAAAAGTAAAATGTGTTTAAAAACCCGATTCTACATTATTGCCGAAGACACCAAAGCGCTATCTCGAAATTTTAAAATCGATCGAAAATGTATGGACGGCGTTCACAAAATTCGTCCGGAATTTTGTAAACGTGTTTTTTCCGTTTTCTCTCAATTGCGCGCGAACTAAGCGTCGGATCGAAAAAAACCCAAAAGTAAAATGTGTTTAAAAACCCGATTTCTACATTATTGCCGAAGACACCAAAGCGCTATCTCGAAATTTTAAAAATCAATCGAAAATGTATGGACGGCGATCACAAAATTCCGGACGAATTTTGTAAACGTGTTTTTTCGTTTTCTCTCAATTGCGCGCGAACTAAGCGTCGGATCGAAAAAAACCCAAAGTAAAATGTATTTAAAAACCCGAATTCTACATTATTGCCGAAGACACCAAAGCGCTATCTCGAAATTTTAAAAAATCGATCGAAAATGTATGGACGGCGTTTACAAAATTCCGGACGAATTTTGTGAACGCGTTTTTTCGTTTCCTCCGCGATTGCGGGCGAACTAAGCGTCGGATCGAAAAAAACCCAAAAGTAAAATGTGTTTAAAAACCCGATTTCTACATTATTGTCGAAGACACCAAAGCGCTATCTCGAAATTTTGAAAATCGATTAAAATTGTATGGAGAGAGGATTGTTTTTTGAAGCCTGTCGAAAATACACTCACCGAGCCGTTTTTTGTATCGACCGACATACAAGTTTGCCTAGCTAACTTTTTCTTCCGGATTGGCCGCGGACATCACTTTTCAATATCTAGGGGTGCCATAGACCACCAAAAGAGGCTTTTTAACATTTTCAACAATTTCGACTTTTTCGGATTTTTAATGTAAGGGGACTCGGGGCGACTTTTTCCGAGTCTGTCTAAAATACACTTACCACATTTTTCAAAGGTGCGGACCGTCATACAAGTTTGCCTAGGTCAATTTTTTGTTCCAAATCGATCGCGGGTTTCACTTTTCAATATTTAGGGCTCGAGTAGAGTACGAATATAGGGTTTTCTAATTTTTCGACATTTTCGACTTTTTTGGGATTTTTTCGGGTGTATCGAGCTTCGGCATAGCCATACCGTTTGTGTTTCTCAATTTTTTATTTGACTAGTCGTAAGTACTCGAGTAGATGAAACTTTTTGCCGAAGACACCATGCCTCGGAAACGACTCCTTCATGCTCAAAATTGGGGCCAAAGGTGATTTTTGTTACTTTTCCTTAGGGGGCCCAACACTTAGAAATTTTTCAAAATCGCGATTTTTCGATTGCGAGCTAGCGCTTTGCGGTCTTCGGTAATGTTTTAGATCTTGATGAGATAAGACTTTTTGGCCATTAGACATTTACCCCTCCGACCCCTCCTTCCCCCCGCAAATCGCCCCACAAAGTGCAATTTTTGCTTTTTCACCTCTTTGCACGCACTGTTCGGCCCAAATGCACACTTTCTATGGGTCTGATCGCTTTGCGGTCTTCGGCAAACTTTTAGAGCGTACCAAGCCCTAATTATAATTCTTCCTCACCACCTTCGTACCTCTTCATCCCTGGCCACTATTCGCGTACCAAAGTAATTTTTGTTCATTTTGTCAACATTTTTCATTTTTGACTGCTTATATCGGCCTTGCCATGAACCGATAGCGCTTCGCTGTGTTCTAACGTAAGTTAGTACTACTCAATACCTTTCCAAATCATGTCTTAGATTGTCATTTGCTTGCATACAGTCGGAGCTATGAGCGATACCGTAAAAAGTACCGAAACTTGGAAAAATCTTTGGATCGCCCATATCCCCCCTTTGGAGGCCAGATATCGAAAAAAGTTCTGATTCAAAAAGTTGCGCATTATTGTGTTCTAGTTATGCCTCTAACATTTTACTTCGCTAGCTGGCCTGCAACTTAGCCTTAATTGGGATTTTAGGGTGTTCTTGGAGGGCCCATTTCCTGCGACTTGGTATCTTCTGGGCCCTATGTTTCTCTGATATCTCCACGAGTTTTCCAGATAGCGTTCTCATACTTTCAGGGTGTTTAGAGCACTTTAAGACCTTTCCAACGCTATGCCGTTTGCTTCGCTCGGACATCTACAGCCGAAGTTATTCGAGGTACACGGTACCTTACCCTGTTTTCTCAGTACTTGGTCGAAAATTTCGATCAGCCATATGACCGACTTGGACAACCCTGGGCGGGTTGGCCCTATACAATTAAACTTTCGTCTCGTAAAGGCAAACTTATAAATGTTCTACGTCAACTCGCTATCTCGTACCGCCTTGACGGTATACTTGGTTCAAGGGCCATTTCCAGCGACTTGGTCGCAATTTCGCTCTAAGTTTCGCTAATACCTTCGTCCGTGGACATGGTTATTTTTTGTTCGTATTTTTCCTTGATAGTCCCACTCAGGACTATTCCATACCAGAGTCAAGCGTCCCGCTAAGTGCCATACAGCCTGAGTTATAATTCATGAAAGGTACCTCTACCAGTTTTTGCCATACTTGGGTGCAAACCATGAATCACCCATATCTCCACTTTGGAGGCCAGCTACCGCCTGGGTCACATATACTTTTTTGTTGGTCATACCATCCATAGTTTATAATTGTTCTACGCCAACTTGCTATCTCTTCTCCAACTTGCCGTTATTCTTGGTCCAAGTCCATTTTCGTTCGTTTTTTGGACCCATTTTGCTATATGATTCACTAATAGCTTCGGCCATGGACAAGCTGATTTTCTATTTTTATTTTTCCTTGATAGTTCCACTCAGGACCATTACAAAAACACCCCGCAACTCGTCGCTCGGTGGCAAACTGACCGAGTTATAATTCATGAAAGGTAACTCTACCTGGTACAGCACATGGTCGGCCCAAAACATAAACCGACCAAACGACCGACTTGGAGCACACCCTGATCGGGTTGCTCCCATATAATGAAAGTTGCGTCTATACCCACCCAACGTATGAATATTCTACGCCAAGTCGCTATCTCTTACCGTTCAGCGGATTCACCTTTCAAGGGTGATTTTGGTCAAGTGCCATTTCCTGCGACTTGGTCCCCGAATGGGACCATCATCACCTAATATCTCCGTGGTCTTTCAACTCAGCCTCATGAAACTTTCAGGGTAGATAGGTCTCCCCAAGATCTTTCCAACGATATGCCAATTGTTTCGCTAAGTCATCTACAGCCGAAGTTATTAATGGTACTTGGTACCTTACCCTGTTTTCACCATACTTGTTCGCACTTGGGTACACACTTTGTATCGCCCATATCTCCACTTTGGAGGCCAGCCAGTGCCTTGGCACCATATACTTTTTTGTTGGTTTTACCATGCACAGTTTATAATTGTTCCACGTCAACTTGCTACCTCGTCTCCAACTTGCCGTTATTCTTGGTCCAAGTCCCATTTCATTCGTTTTTGGACCCTTGTTGCTCTATGTTTCACTAATAGCTTCGCCCACCAACATGCTGATTTTCTGTTCGTATTTTTCCTTAATAGTCCCACTCAAGACCATTCCAAATCACAGCGTAACTTGTCGCTCGGTGAAAAACTGACCGAGTTAGAATTCATGAAAGGTACCTCTACCTGGTGCACCACGTGATCGGCCAAAACCATAAACCGACCAAACGACCGACTTGGAGCACCCTGACCGGGTTGCTCCCATATAATGAAAGTTGCGTCTCAAGCTGTGAAACGTATGAATATTCTGCGCCAAGTCGCTATCTCTTACCGTTCAGCCGGTATTCACCTTTCAAGGGTGATTTTGGTCAAGTGCCATTTCCGGCGACTTGGTCCCCGAATAGGACCATCATCACCTAATATCTCCGTCGTCTTTAAACTCAGCGTCATGAAACTTCTAGGGTAGATAGGTCTCCTCAAGACCTTTCCAACGATATGCCGTTTGTTTCGCTAGGCCATCTACAGCCGAAGTTATTTATGGTTCTTGGTACCTTACCCTGTTTTCACCATACTTGTTCGTACTTGGGTGCAAAACATGAATCACCCATATCTCAACTTTGGAGGCCAGCCAGCGCCTTGGCCCAATATACTTTTTTGTTGGTCATATAATGCACAGTTTATAAATATTCTACGCCAACTTGCTACCTCGTCTCCAACTTGCCGTTATTCTTGGTCCAAGTCTCATTTCATTAGTTTTATGACCCTTGTTGCTCTATGTTTCACTAATAGCTTCGCCCACCAACATGCTGATTTTCTGTTTGTATTTTTCCGTAATAGTTTTACTCAGGACCATTCCAAATCAAACCGTGACTTGTCGCTCGGCGGCAAACTGACCGAGTTATAATTCATGAAAGGTACCTCAACCTGGTACAGCACATGGTCGGCCCAAACCGTAAACCGACCAAACGACCGACTTGGAGCACCCTGACCGGGTTGCTCCCATATAATGAAAGTTGCGTCTTCGAACGTCCAACATATAAATATTCTACGACAAGTCGCTATCTCTTATCGGTCAGCCGGTATTCACGACCCAAAGGTGAAAATGTATGGAGAGCGTTCACAAAATTCCGGACGAATTTTGTAAACGTGTTTTTCCGTTTTCTCTCAATTGCGCGCGAACTAAGCGTCGGATCGAAAAAAACCCAAAAGTAAAATGTGTTTAAAAACCCGATTTCTACATTATTGCCGAAGACACCAAAGCGCTATCTCGAAATTTTAAAAATCGATCGAAAATGTATGGACGGCGTTCACAAAATTCGTCCGGAATTTTGTAAACGTGTTTTTCCGTTTTCTCTCGATTGCGCGCGAACTATGCGTCGGATCGAAAAAAACCCAAAAGTAAAATGTGTTTAAAAACCCGATTTCTACATTATTTCCGAAGACACCAAAGCGCTATCTCGAAATTTTAAAAATCGATCGAAAATGTATGGACGGCGTTCACAAAATTCGTCCGGAATTTTGTAAACGTGTTTTTCCGTTTTTTCTCAATTGTGGGCGAACTAAGCGTCGGATCGAAAAAAACCCAAAAGTAAAATGTGTTTAAAAACCCGATTTCTACATTATTGCCGAAGACACCAAAGCGCTATCTCGAAATTTTAAAAATCGATCGAAAATGTATGGACGGCGTTCACAAAATTCGTCCGGAATTTTGTAAACGTGTTTTTCCGTTTTCTCTCAATTGCGGGCGAACTAAGCGTCGGATCGAAAAAAACCCAAAAGTAAAATGTGTTTAAAAACCCGATTTCTACATTATTACCGAAGACTTCAAAGCGCTATCTCAAAATTTTAAAAATCGATCGAAAATGTATGGACGGCGATCACAAAATTCCGGACGAATTTTGTAAACGTGTTTTTTCGTTTTCTCTCAATTGCGGGCGAACTAAGCGTCGGATCGAAAAAAACCCAAAAGTAAAATGTGTTTAAAAACCCGATTTCTACATTGTTGCCGAAGACACCAAAGCGCTATCTCGAAATTTTAAAAATCGATCGAAAATGTATGGACGGCGTTCACAAAATTCGTCCGGAATTTTGTAAACGTGTTTTTCCGTTTTCTCTCAATTGCGGGCGAACTAAGCGTCGGATCGAAAAAAACCCAAAAGTAAAATGTGTTTTAAAACCCGATTTCTACATTATTGCCGAAGACACCAAAGCGCTATCTCGAAATTTTAAAAATCGATCGAAAATGTATGGACGGCGATCACAAAATTCGTCCGGAATTTTGTAAACGTGTTTTTTCGTTTTCTCGCGATTGCGGGCGAACCAAGCAACGGATCGAAAAAAACCCAAAAGTAAAATGTGTTTAAAAACCCGATTTCTACATTATTGCCGAAGACACCAAAGCGCTATCTCGAAATTTTAAAAATCGATCGAAAATGTATGGACGGCGTTCACAAAATTCGTCCGGAATTTTGTAAACGTGTTTTTTCGTTTTCTCGCGATTGCGGGCGAACCAAGCGACGGATCGAAAAAAACCCAAAAGTAAAATGTGTTTAAAAACCCGATTTCTACATTATTGCCGAAGACACCAAAGCGCTATCTCGAAATTTTAAAAATCGATCGAAAATGTATGGACGGCGATCACAAAATTCGTCCGGAATTTTGTAAACGTGTTTTTCCGTTTTCTCTCGATTGCGCGCGAACTATGCGTCGGATCGAAAAATACCCAAAAGTAAAATGTGTTTAAAAACCCGATTTCTACATTATTGCCGAAGACACCAAAGCGCTATCTCGAAATTTTAAAAATCGATCGAAAATGTATGGACGGCGTTCACAAAATTCGTCCGGAATTTTGTAAACGTGTTTTTTCGTTTTCTCGCGATTGCGGGCGAACCAAGCGACGGATCGAAAAAAACCCAAAAGTAAAATGTGTTTAAAAACCCGATTTCTACATTATTGCCGAAGACACCAAAGCGCTATCTCGAAATTTTAAAAATCGATCGAAAATGTATGGACGGCGTTCACAAAATTCGTCCGGAATTTTGTAAACGTGTTTTTTCGTTTTCTCGCGATTGCGGGCGAACCAAGCGACGGATCGAAAAAAACCCAAAAGTAAAATGTGTTTAAAAACCCGATTTCTACATTATTGCCGAAGACACCAAAGCGCTATCTCGAAATTTTAAAAATCGATCGAAAATGTATGGACGGCGATCACAAAATTCGTCCGGAATTTTGTAAACGTGTTTTTCCGTTTTCTCTCGATTGCGCGCGAACTATGCGTCGGATCGAAAAATACCCAAAAGTAAAATGTGTTTAAAAACCCGATTTCTACATTATTGCCGAAGACACCAAAGCGCTATCTCGAAATTTTAAAAATCGATCGAAAATGTATGGACGGCGTTCACAAAATTCGTCCGGAATTTTGTAAACGTGTTTTTCCGTTTTCTCTCCATTGCGGGCGAACTAAGCGACGGATCGAAAAAAACCCAAAAGTAAAATGTGTTTAAAAACCCGATTTCTACATTATTGCCGAAGACACCAAAGCGCTATCTCGAAATTTTAAAAATCGATCGAAAATGTATGGACGGCGATCACAAAATTCGTCCGGAATTTTGTAAACGTGTTTTTCCGTTTTCTCTCGATTGCGCGCGAACTATGCGTCGGATCGAAAAAAACCCAAAAGTAAAATGTGTTTAAAAACCCGATTTCTACATTATTGCCGAAGACACCAAAGCGCTATCTCGAAATTTTAAAAATCGATCGAAAATGTATGGACGGCGTTCACAAAATTCGTCCGGAATTTTGTAAACGTGTTTTTCCGTTTTCTCTCAATTGCGGGCGAACTAAGCGTCGGATCGAAAAAAACCCAAAAGTAAAATGTGTTTTAAAACCCGATTTCTACATTATTGCCGAAGACACCAAAGCGCTATCTCGAAATTTTAAAAATCGATCGAAAATGTATGGACGGCGATCACAAAATTCGTCCGGAATTTTGTAAACGTGTTTTTTCGTTTTCTCGCGATTGCGGGCGAACCAAGCGACGGATCGAAAAAAACCCAAAAGTAAAATGTGTTTAAAAACCCGATTTCTACATTATTGCCGAAGACACCAAAGCGCTATCTCGAAATTTTAAAAATCGATCGAAAATGTATGGACGGCGTTCACAAAATTCGTCCGGAATTTTGTAAACGTGTTTTTTCGTTTTCTCGCGATTGCGGGCGAACCAAGCGACGGATCGAAAAAAACCCAAAAGTAAAATGTGTTTAAAAACCCGATTTCTACATTATTGCCGAAGACACCAAAGCGCTATCTCGAAATTTTAAAAATCGATCGAAAATGTATGGACGGCGATCACAAAATTCGTCCGGAATTTTGTAAACGTGTTTTTCCGTTTTCTCTCGATTGCGCGCGAACTATGCGTCGGATCGAAAAATACCCAAAAGTAAAATGTGTTTAAAAACCCGATTTCTACATTATTGCCGAAGACACCAAAGCGCTATCTCGAAATTTTAAAAATCGATCGAAAATGTATGGACGGCGTTCACAAAATTCGTCCGGAATTTTGTAAACGTGTTTTTCCGTTTTCTCTCCATTGCGGGCGAACTAAGCGACGGATCGAAAAAAACCCAAAAGTAAAATGTGTTTAAAAACCCGATTTCTACATTATTGCCGAAGACACCAAAGCGCTATCTCGAAATTTTAAAAATCGATCGAAAATGTATGGACGGCGATCACAAAATTCGTCCGGAATTTTGTAAACGTGTTTTTCCGTTTTCTCTCGATTGCGCGCGAACTATGCGTCGGATCGAAAAAAACCCAAAAGTAAAATGTGTTTAAAAACCCGATTTCTACATTATTGCCGAAGACACCAAAGCGCTATCTCGAAATTTTAAAAATCGATCGAAAATGTATGGACGGCGTTCACAAAATTCGTCCGGAATTTTGTAAACGTGTTTTTCCGTTTTCTCTCAATTGCGGGCGAACTAAGCGTCGGATCGAAAAAAACCCAAAAGTAAAATGTGTTTTAAAACCCGATTTCTACATTATTGCCGAAGACACCAAAGCGCTATCTCGAAATTTTAAAAATCGATCGAAAATGTATGGACGGCGATCACAAAATTCGTCCGGAATTTTGTAAACGTGTTTTTTCGTTTTCTCGCGATTGCGGGCGAACCAAGCGACGGATCGAAAAAAACCCAAAAGTAAAATGTGTTTAAAAACCCGATTTCTACATTATTGCCGAAGACACCAAAGCGCTATCTCGAAATTTTAAAAATCGATCGAAAATGTATGGACGGCGTTCACAAAATTCGTCCGGAATTTTGTAAACGTGTTTTTTCGTTTTCTCGCGATTGCGGGCGAACCAAGCGACGGATCGAAAAAAACCCAAAAGTAAAATGTGTTTAAAAACCCGATTTCTACATTATTGCCGAAGACACCAAAGCGCTATCTCGAAATTTTAAAAATCGATCGAAAATGTATGGACGGCGATCACAAAATTCGTCCGGAATTTTGTAAACGTGTTTTTCCGTTTTCTCTCGATTGCGCGCGAACTATGCGTCGGATCGAAAAATACCCAAAAGTAAAATGTGTTTAAAAACCCGATTTCTACATTATTGCCGAAGACACCAAAGCGCTATCTCGAAATTTTAAAAATCGATCGAAAATGTATGGACGGCGTTCACAAAATTCGTCCGGAATTTTGTAAACGTGTTTTTTCGTTTTCTCGCGATTGCGGGCGAACCAAGCGACGGATCGAAAAAAACCCAAAAGTAAAATGTGTTTAAAAACCCGATTTCTACATTATTGCCGAAGACACCAAAGCGCTATCTCGAAATTTTAAACATCGATCGAAAATGTATGGACGGCGTTCACAAAATTCGTCCGGAATTTTGTAAACGTGTTTTTTCGTTTTCTCGCGATTGCGGGCGAACCAAGCGACGGATCGAAAAAAACCCAAAAGTAAAATGTGTTTAAAAACCCGATTTCTACATTATTGCCGAAGACACCAAAGCGCTATCTCGAAATTTTAAAAATCGATCGAAAATGTATGGACGGCGATCACAAAATTCGTCCGGAATTTTGTAAACGTGTTTTTCCGTTTTCTCTCGATTGCGCGCGAACTATGCGTCGGATCGAAAAATACCCAAAAGTAAAATGTGTTTAAAAACCCGATTTCTACATTATTGCCGAAGACACCAAAGCGCTATCTCGAAATTTTAAAAATCGATCGAAAATGTATGGACGGCGTTCACAAAATTCGTCCGGAATTTTGTAAACGTGTTTTTCCGTTTTCTCTCCATTGCGGGCGAACTAAGCGACGGATCGAAAAAAACCCAAAAGTAAAATGTGTTTAAAAACCCGATTTCTACATTATTGCCGAAGACACCAAAGCGCTATCTCGAAATTTTAAAAATCGATCGAAAATGTATGGACGGCGATCACAAAATTCGTCCGGAATTTTGTAAACGTGTTTTTCCGTTTTCTCTCGATTGCGCGCGAACTATGCGTCGGATCGAAAAAAACCCAGAAGTAAAATGTGTTTAAAAACCCGATTTCTACATTATTGCCGAAGACACCAAAGCGCTATCTCGAAATTTTAAAAATCGATCGAAAATGTATGGACGGCGTTCACAAAATTCGTCCGGAATTTTGTAAACGTGTTTTTCCGTTTTCTCTCAATTGCGGGCGAACTAAGCGTCGGATCGAAAAAAACCCAAAAGTAAAATGTGTTTTAAAACCCGATTTCTACATTATTGCCGAAGACACCAAAGCGCTATCTCGAAATTTTAAAAATCGATCGAAAATGTATGGACGGCGATCACAAAATTCGTCCGGAATTTTGTAAACGTGTTTTTTCGTTTTCTCGCGATTGCGGGCGAACCAAGCGACGGATCGAAAAAAACCCAAAAGTAAAATGTGTTTAAAAACCCGATTTCTACATTATTGCCGAAGACACCAAAGCGCTATCTCGAAATTTTAAAAATCGATCGAAAATGTATGGACGGCGTTCACAAAATTCGTCCGGAATTTTGTAAACGTGTTTTTTCGTTTTCTCGCGATTGCGGGCGAACCAAGCGACGGATCGAAAAAAACCCAAAAGTAAAATGTGTTTAAAAACCCGATTTCTACATTATTGCCGAAGACACCAAAGCGCTATCTCGAAATTTTAAAAATCGATCGAAAATGTATGGACGGCGATCACAAAATTCGTCCGGAATTTTGTAAACGTGTTTTTCCGTTTTCTCTCGATTGCGCGCGAACTATGCGTCGGATCGAAAAATACCCAAAAGTAAAATGTGTTTAAAAACCCGATTTCTACATTATTGCCGAAGACACCAAAGCGCTATCTCGAAATTTTAAAAATCGATCGAAAATGTATGGACGGCGTTCACAAAATTCGTCCGGAATTTTGTAAACGTGTTTTTCCGTTTTCTCTCCATTGCGGGCGAACTAAGCGACGGATCGAAAAAAACCCAAAAGTAAAATGTGTTTAAAAACCCGATTTCTACATTATTGCCGAAGACACCAAAGCGCTATCTCGAAATTTTAAAAATCGATCGAAAATGTATGGACGGCGATCACAAAATTCGTCCGGAATTTTGTAAACGTGTTTTTCCGTTTTCTCTCGATTGCGCGCGAACTATGCGTCGGATCGAAAAAAACCCAAAAGTAAAATGTGTTTAAAAACCCGATTTCTACATTATTGCCGAAGACACCAAAGCGCTATCTCGAAATTTTAAAAATCGATCGAAAATGTATGGACGGCGTTCACAAAATTCGTCCGGAATTTTGTAAACGTGTTTTTCCGTTTTCTCTCAATTGCGGGCGAACTAAGCGTCGGATCGAAAAAAACCCAAAAGTAAAATGTGTTTTAAAACCCGATTTCTACATTATTGCCGAAGACACCAAAGCGCTATCTCGAAATTTTAAAAATCGATCGAAAATGTATGGACGGCGATCACAAAATTCGTCCGGAATTTTGTAAACGTGTTTTTTCGTTTTCTCGCGATTGCGGGCGAACCAAGCGACGGATCGAAAAAAACCCAAAAGTAAAATGTGTTTAAAAACCCGATTTCTACATTATTGCCGAAGACACCAAAGCGCTATCTCGAAATTTTAAAAATCGATCGAAAATGTATGGACGGCGTTCACAAAATTCGTCCGGAATTTTGTAAACGTGTTTTTTCGTTTTCTCGCGATTGCGGGCGAACCAAGCGACGGATCGAAAAAAACCCAAAAGTAAAATGTGTTTAAAAACCCGATTTCTACATTATTGCCGAAGACACCAAAGCGCTATCTCGAAATTTTAAAAATCGATCGAAAATGTATGGACGGCGATCACAAAATTCGTCCGGAATTTTGTAAACGTGTTTTTCCGTTTTCTCTCGATTGCGCGCGAACTATGCGTCGGATCGAAAAATACCCAAAAGTAAAATGTGTTTAAAAACCCGATTTCTACATTATTGCCGAAGACACCAAAGCGCTATCTCGAAATTTTAAAAATCGATCGAAAATGTATGGACGGCGTTCACAAAATTCGTCCGGAATTTTGTAAACGTGTTTTTCCGTTTTCTCTCCATTGCGGGCGAACCAAGCGACGGATCGAAAAAAACCCAAAAGTAAAATGTGTTTAAAAACCCGATTTCTACATTATTGCCGAAGACACCAAAGCGCTATCTCGAAATTTTAAAAATCGATCGAAAATGTATGGACGGCGATCACAAAATTCGTCCGGAATTTTGTAAACGTGTTTTTTCGTTTTCTCGCGATTGCGGGCGAAGCAAGCGACGGATCGAAAAAAACCCAAAAGTAAAATGTGTTTAAAAACCCGATTTCTACATTATTGCCGAAGACACCAAAGCGCTATCTCGAAATTTTAAAAATCGATCGAAAATGTATGGACGGCGATCACAAAATTCCGGACGAATTTTGTAAACGTGTTTTTTCGTTTTCTCGGGATTGCGGGCGAACCAAGCGACGGATCGAAAAAAACCCAAAAGTAAAATGTGTTTAAAAACCCGATTTCTACATTATTGCCGAAGACACCAAAGCGCTATCTCGAAATTTTAAAAATCGATCGAAAATGTATGGACGGCGATCACAAAATTCCGGACGAATTTTGTAAACGTGTTTTTTCGTTTTCTCGCGATTGCGGGCGAACCAAGCGACGGATCGAAAAAATCCCAAAAGTAAAATGTGTTTAAAAACCCGATTTCCACATTATTGCCGAAGACACCAAATCGCTATCTCGAAATTTTAAAAATCGATCGAAAATGTATGGACGGCGTTCACAAAATTCGTCCGGAATTTTGTAAACGTGTTTTTTCGTTTTCTCGCGATTGCGGGCGAACCAAGCGACGGATCGAAAAAAACCCAAAAGTAAAATGTGTTTAAAAACCCGATTTCTACATTATTGCCGAAGACACCAAAGCGCTATCTCGAAATTTTAAAAATCGATCGAAAATGTATGGACGGCGTTCACAAAATTCGTCCGGAATTTTGTAAACGTGTTTTTTCGTTTTCTCTCAATTGCGGGCGAACTAAGCGTCGGATCGAAAAAAACCCAAAAGTAAAATGTGTTTAAAAACCCGATTTCTACATTATTGCCGAAGACACCAAAGCGCTATCTCGAAATTTTAAAAATCGATCGAAAATGTATGGACGGCGTTCACAAAATTCGTCCGGAATTTTGTAAACGTGTTTTTTCGTTTTCTCTCAATTGCGGGCGAACTAAGCGTCGGATCGAAAAAAACCCAAAAGTAAAATGTGTTTAAAAACCCGATTTCTACATTATTGCCGAAGACACCAAAGCGCTATCTCGAAATTTTAAAAATCGATCGAAAATGTATGGACGGCGTTCACAAAATTCGTCCGGAATTTTGTAAACGTGTTTTTTCGTTTTCTCTCAATTGCGGGCGAACTAAGCGTCGGATCGAAAAAAACCCAAAAGTAAAATGTGTTTAAAAACCCGATTTCTACATTATTGCCGAAGACACCAAAGCGCTATCTCGAAATTTTAAAAATCGATCGAAAATGTATGGACGGCGATCACAAAATTCCGGACGAATTTTGTAAACGTGTTTTTTCGTTTTCTCGCGATTGCGGGCGAACCAAGCGACGGATCGAAAAAAACCCAAAAGTAAAATGTGTTTAAAAACCCGATTTCTACATTATTGCCGAAGACACCAAAGCGCTATCTCGAAATTTTAAAAATCGATCGAAAATGTATGGACGGCGTTCACAAAATTCGTCCGGAATTTTGTAAACGTGTTTTTCCGTTTTCTCTCAATTGCGGGCGAACTAAGCGTCGGATCGAAAAAAACCCAAAAGTAAAATGTGTTTAAAAACCCGATTTCTACATTATTGCCGAAGACACCAAAGCGCTATCTCGAAATTTTAAAAATCGATCGAAAATGTATGGACGGCGATCACAAAATTCCGGACGAATTTTGTAAACGTGTTTTTTCGTTTTCCCGCGATTGCGGGCGAACCAAGCGACGGATCGAAAAAAACCCAAAAGTAAAATGTGTTTAAAAACCCGATTTCTACATTATTGCCGAAGACACCAAAGCGCTATCTCGAAATTTTAAAAATCGATCGAAAATGTATGGACGGCGATCACAAAATTCCGGACGAATTTTGTAAACGTGTTTTTTCGTTTTCTCGCGATTGCGGGCGAACCAAGCGACGGATCGAAAAAAACCCAAAAGTAAAATGTGTTTAAAAACCCGATTTCCACATTATTGCCGAAGACACCAAATCGCTATCTCGAAATTTTAAAAATCGATCGAAAATGTATGGACGGCGTTCACAAAATTCGTCCGGAATTTTGTAAACGTGTTTTTTCGTTTTCTCGCGATTGCGGGCGAACCAAGCGACGGATCGAAAAAAACCCAAAAGTAAAATGTGTTTAAAAACCCGATTTCTACATTATTGCCGAAGACACCAAAGCGCTATCTCGAAATTTTAAAAATCGATCGAAAATGTATGGACGGCGTTCACAAAATTCGTCCGGAATTTTGTAAACGTGTTTTTTCGTTTTCTCTCAATTGCGGGCGAACTAAGCGTCGGATCGAAAAAAACCCAAAAGTAAAATGTGTTTAAAAACCCGATTTCTACATTATTGCCGAAGACACCAAAGCGCTATCTCGAAATTTTAAAAATCGATCGAAAATGTATGGACGGCGTTCACAAAATTCGTCCGGAATTTTGTAAACGTGTTTTTTCGTTTTCTCTCAATTGCGGGCGAACTAAGCGTCGGATCGAAAAAAACCCAAAAGTAAAATGTGTTTAAAAACCCGATTTCTACATTATTGCCGAAGACACCAAAGCGCTATCTCGAAATTTTAAAAATCGATCGAAAATGTATGGACGGCGTTCACAAAATTCGTCCGGAATTTTGTAAACGTGTTTTTTCGTTTTCTCTCAATTGCGGGCGAACTAAGCGTCGGATCGAAAAAAACCCAAAAGTAAAATGTGTTTAAAAACCCGATTTCTACATTATTGCCGAAGACACCAAAGCGCTATCTCGAAATTTTAAAAATCGATCGAAAATGTATGGACGGCGATCACAAAATTCCGGACGAATTTTGTAAACGTGTTTTTTCGTTTTCTCGCGATTGCGGGCGAACCAAGCGACGGATCGAAAAAAACCCAAAAGTAAAATGTGTTTAAAAACCCGATTTCTACATTATTGCCGAAGACACCAAAGCGCTATCTCGAAATTTTAAAAATCGATCGAAAATGTATGGACGGCGTTCACAAAATTCGTCCGGAATTTTGTAAACGTGTTTTTCCGTTTTCTCTCAATTGCGGGCGAACTAAGCGTCGGATCGAAAAAAACCCAAAAGTAAAATGTGTTTAAAAACCCGATTTCTACATTATTGCCGAAGACACCAAAGCGCTATCTCGAAATTTTAAAAATCGATCGAAAATGTATGGACGGCGATCACAAAATTCCGGACGAATTTTGTAAACGTGTTTTTTCGTTTTCCCGCGATTGCGGGCGAACCAAGCGACGGATCGAAAAAAACCCAAAAGTAAAATGTGTTTAAAAACCCGATTTCTACATTATTGCCGAAGACACCAAAGCGCTATCTCGAAATTTTAAAAATCGATCGAAAATGTATGGACGGCGATCACAAAATTCCGGACGAATTTTGTAAACGTGTTTTTTCGTTTTCTCGCGATTGCGGGCGAACCAAGCGACGGATCGAAAAAAACCCAAAAGTAAAATGTGTTTAAAAACCCGATTTCTACATTATTGCCGAAGAAACCAAAGCGCTATCTCGAAATTTTAAAAATCGATTGAAATTGTATGGAGAAAGGATTGTTTTTTGAAGCCTGTCGAAAATACACTCACCGAGCCGTTTTTTGTATCGACCGACATACAAGTTTGCCTAGCTAACTTTTTCTTCCGGATTGGCCGCGGACCTCACTTTTCAATATCTAGTGGTGCCATGGACCACCAAAAGAGGCTTTTTAACATTTTCAACAATTTCGACTTTTTCGGATTTTCAACGTAAGGGGACTCGGGGCGACTTTTTTCAAGTCTGTCTAAAATACACTTACCAGATTTTTCAAAGGTGCGGAACGTCATACATTTTTGCCTAGGTCAATTTTTTGTTCCAAATCGATCGCGGGTTTCACTTTTCAATATTTAGGGCTCGAGTAGAGTACGAATATAGGGTTTTCTCATTTTTCGACATTTTCGACTTTTTTTTGATTTTTTCGGGTGTATCGAGCTTCGGCATAGCCATACCGTTTGTGTTTCTCAATTTTTTATTTGACTAGTCGTAAGTACTCGAGTAGATGAAACTTTTTGCCGAAGACACCATGCCTCGGAAACGACTCCTTCATGCTCAAAATTGGGGCCAAAGGTGATTTTTGTTACTTTTCCTTAGGGGGCCCAACACTTAGAAAATTTTCAAAATCGCGATTTTTCGATTGCGAGCTAGCGCTTTGCGGTCTTCGGCAATGTTTTAGATCTTGATGAGATAAGACTTTTTGGCCATGAGACATTTACCCCTCCGACCCCTCCTTCCCCCCGCAAATCGCCCATCAAAGTGCAATTTTTGCTTTTTCACCTCTTTGCACGCACTGTTCGGCCCAAATGGCCACTTTCTATGGGTCTGAGCGCTTTGCGGTCTTCGGCAAACTTATAGATCGTACCAATTCCTTATTATAATTATTCCCCACCACCTTCGTACCTCTTCATCTCTGGCCACTATTCGCGTACCAAGGTAATTTTTGTTCATTTTGTCAACATTTTTCATTTTTGACTGCTTATATCGGCCTTGCCATGAACCGATAGCGCTTTGCTGTGTTCTAACGTAAGTTAGTACTACTCTTTACCTTTCCAAATCATATCTTAGGTTGCCATTTGCTTGCGTACAGCCGGAGCTATGAGCGATACCGTAAAAAGTACCGAAACTTGGAAAAATCGTTTGATCGCCCATATCCCCCCTTTGGGGGCCAGATATCGAAAAAAGTTCTGATTCAAAAAGTTGCGCATCAACGTGTTCTAGTTATGTCTAGAACATTTCACTTCGCTAGCTGGCCTGCAACTTAGCCGTAATTGGGATTTTAGGGTGTTCTTGGAGGGCCCATTTCCTGCGACTTGGTATCTTTTGGGCCCTATGTTTCGCTAATATCTCCACGAGTTTTCCAGAAAGCGTTCTCATACTTTCAGGGTGTTTAAAGCACTTCAAGACCTTTCCAACGCTATGCCGTTTGCTTCGCTCGGACATCTACAGCCGAAGTTATTCGAGGTACTTGGTACCTTACCCTGTTTTCTCAGTACTTGGTCGAAAATTTCGATCAGCCATATGACCGACTTGGACAACCCTGGGCGGGTTGGCCCCATATAACTAAACTTTTGTCTCGTAAAGGCAAACTTATAAATGTTCTACGTCAACTCGCTTTCTCGTACCGCCTTGACGGTATACTTGGTTCAAGGGCCATTTCCAGCGTTTTGGTCGCAATTTCGCTCTAAGTTTCGCTAATACCTTCGTCCGTGGACATGGTTATTTTTTGTTCGTATTTTTCCTTGATAGTCCCACTCAGGACTATTCCATACCAGAGTCAAGCGTCCCGCTAAGTGCCATACAGCCTGAGTTATAATTCATGAAAGGTACCTCTACCAGTTTTTGCCATACTTGGGTGCAAGCCATGAATCACCCATATCTCCACTTTGGAGGCCAGCTACCGCCTGGGCCACATATACTTTTTTGTTGGTCATACCATGCACAGTTTATAATTGTTCTACGCCAACTTGCTATCTCTTCTCCAACTTGCCGTTATTCTTGGTACAAGTCCCATTTCGTTCGTTTTTGGACCCATTTTGCTATATGATTCACTAATAGCTTCGGCCATGGACAAGCTGATTTTCTATTTTTATTTTTCCTTGATAGTTCCACTCAAGACCATTCCAAAACACCCCGCAACTCGTCGCTCGGTGGCAAACTGACCGAGTTATAATTCATGAAAGGTACCTCTACCTGGTACAGCACATGGTCGGCCCAAAACATAAACCGACCAAACGACCGACTTGCAGCACCCTGATCGGGTTGCTCCCATATAATGAAATTTGCGTCTATACCCACCCAACGTATGAATATTCTACGCCAAGTCGCTATCTCTTACCGGTCAGCCGGTATTCACCTTTCAAAGGTGATTTTGGTCAAGTGCCATTTCCTGCGACTTGGTCCCCGAATTGGACCATCATCACCTAATATCTCCGTGGTCTTTCAACTCAGCCTCATGAAACTTTCAGGGTAGATAGGTCTCCCCAAGACCTTTCCAACGGTATGTGATTTGCCTCGCTAGGCCATCCACAGCCGAAGTTATTCATGGTACTTGGTACCTTACCCTGTTTTCACCATACTTGTTCGTACTTGGGTGCAAAACATGAATCACCCATATCTCCACTTTGGGGGCCAGCTACCGCCTTGTCCCCATATACTTTTTTGTTGGTCATATTATGCACAGTTTATAAATATTCTACGCCAACTTGCTACCTCGTCTCCAACTTGCCGTTATTCTTGGTTCAAGTCCCATTTCATTCGTTTTTGGACCCTTGTTGCTCTATGTTTCACTAATAGCTTCGCCCACCAACATGCTGATTTTCTGTTCGTATTTTTCCTTAATAGTTCCACTCAGGACCATTCCAAAACACACCGCAACTTGTCGCTCGGTGGCAAACTGACCGAGTTATAATTCATGAAAGGTACCTCACCTTGGTACACCACGTGGTCGGCCCAAACCATAAACCGACCAAACGACCGACTTGGAGCACCCTGACCGGGTTGCTTCCATATAAGGAAAGTTGCGTATCGACCCGCCCAACGTATGAATATTCTACGCCAAGTCGCTATCTCTTACCGGTCAGCCGGTAATCACCTTTCAAGGGTGGTTTTGGTCAAGTGCCATTTCCTGCGACTTGGTCCCCGAATTGGACCATCATCACCTAATATCTCCGTGGTCTTTCAACTCAGCCTCATGAAACTTTCAGGGTAGATAGGTCTCCCCAAGACCTTTCCAACGATATGCGCTTTGCCTCGCTCGGCCATCGACAGCCGAAGTTATTCATGGTACTTGGTACCTTACCCTGTTTTCACCATACTTGTTCGTACTTGGGTGCAAAACATGAATCACCCATATCTCCACTTTGGGGGCCAGCTACCGCCTTGTCCCCATATACTTTTTTGTTGGTCATACCATGCACAGTTTATAAATATTCTACGCCAACTTGCTACCTCGTCTCCAACTTGCCGTTATTCTTGGTTCAAGTCCCATTTCATTCGTTTTTGGACCCTTGTTGCTCTATGTTTCACTAATAGCTTCGCCCACCAACATGCTGATTTTCTGTTCGTATTTTTCCTTAATAGTTCCACTCAGGACCATTCCAAAACACACCGCAACTTGTCGCTCGGTGGCAAACTGACCGAGTTATAATTCATGAAAGGTACCTCACCTTGGTACACCACGTGGTCGGCCCAAACCATAAACCGACCAAACGACCGACTTGGAGCACCCTGACCGGGTTGCTTCCATATAAGGAAAGTTGCGTCTCGACCCGCCCAACGTATGAATATTCTACGCCAAGTCGCTATCTCTTACCGGTCAGCCGGTAATCACCTTTCAAGGGTGGTTTTGGTCAAGTGCCATTTCCTGCGACTTGGTCCCCGAATTGGACCATCATCACCTAATATCTCCGTGGTCTTTCAACTCAGCCTCATGAAACTTTCAGGGTAGATAGGTCTCCCCAAGACCTTTCCAACGATATGCGCTTTGCCTCGCTCGGCCATCGACAGCCGAAGTTATTCATGGTACTTGGTACCTTACCCTGTTTTCACCATACTTGTTCGTACTTGGGTGCAAAACATGAATCACCCATATCTCCACTTTGGGGGCCAGCTACCGCCTTGTCCCCATATACTTTTTTGTTGGTCATACCATGCACAGTTTATAAATATTCTACGCCAACTTGCTACCTCGTCTCCAACTTGCCGTTATTCTTGGTTCAAGTCCCATTTCATTCGTTTTTGGACCCTTGTTGCTCTATGTTTCACTAATAGCTTCGCCCACCAACATGCTGATTTTCTGTTCGTATTTTTCCTTAATAGTTCCACTCAGGACCATTCCAAAACACACCGCAACTTGTCGCTCGGTGGCAAACTGACCGAGTTATAATTCATGAAAGGTACCTCACCTTGGTACACCACGTGGTCGGCCCAAACCATAAACCGACCAAACGACCGACTTGGAGCACCCTGACCGGGTTGCTTCCATATAAGGAAAGTTGCGTCTCGACCCGCCCAACGTATGAATATTCTACGCCAAGTCGCTATCTCTTACCGGTCAGCCGGTAATCACCTTTCAAGGGTGGTTTTGGTCAAGTGCCATTTCCTGCGACTTGGTCCCCGAATTGGACCATCATCACCTAATATCTCCGTGGTCTTTCAACTCAGCCTCATGAAACTTTCAGGGTAGATAGGTCTCCCCAAGACCTTTCCAACGGTATGCGCTTTGCCTCGCTCGGCCATCGACAGCCGAAGTTATTCATGGTACTTGGTACCTTACCCTGTTTTCACCATACTTGTTCGTACTTGGGTGCAAAACATGAATCACCCATATCTCCACTTTGGGGGCCAGCTACCGCCTTGTCCCCATATACTTTTTTGTTGGTCATATTATGCACAATTTATAAATATTCTACGCCAACTTGCTACCTCGTCTCCAACTTGCCGTTATTCTTGGTTCAAGTCCCATTTCATTCGTTTTTGGACCCTTGTTGCTCAATGTTTCACTAATAGCTTCGCCCACCAACACGCTGATTTTCTGTTCGTATTTTTCCCTAATAGTTCCACTCAGGACCATTCCAAAACACACCGCAACTTGTCGCTCGGTGGTAAACTGACCGAGTTATAATTCATGAAAGGTACCTCAACCTGGTACACCACGTGGTCGGCCCAAACCATAAACCGATAAAACGACCGACTTGGAGCACCCTGACCGGGTTGCTTCCATATAAGGAAAGTTGCGTATCGACCCGCCCAACGTATGAATATTCTACGCCAAGTCGCTATCTCTTACCGGTCAGCCGGTAATCACCTTTCAAGGGTGGTTTTGGTCAAGTGCCATTTCCTGCGACTTGGTCCCCGAATTGGACCATCATCACCTAATATCTCCGTGGTCTTTCAACTCAGCCTCATGAAACTTTCAGGGTAGATAGGTCTCCCCAAGACCTTTCCAACGATATGCGCTTTGCCTCGCTCGGCCATCGACAGCCGAAGTTATTCATGGTACTTGGTACCTTACCCTGTTTTCACCATACTTGTTCGTACTTGGGTGCAAAACATGAATCACCCATATCTCCACTTTGGGGGCCAGCTACCGCCTTGTCCCCATATACTTTTTTGTTGGTCATACCATGCACAGTTTATAAATATTCTACGCCAACTTGCTACCTCGTCTCCAACTTGCCGTTATTCTTGGTTCAAGTCCCATTTCATTCGTTTTTGGACCCTTGTTGCTCTATGTTTCACTAATAGCTTCGCCCACCAACATGCTGATTTTCTGTTCGTATTTTTCCTTAATAGTTCCACTCAGGACCATTCCAAAACACACCGCAACTTGTCGCTCGGTGGCAAACTGACCGAGTTATAATTCATGAAAGGTACCTCACCTTGGTACACCACGTGGTCGGCCCAAACCATAAACCGACCAAACGACCGACTTGGAGCACCCTGACCGGGTTGCTTCCATATAAGGAAAGTTGCGTCTCGACCCGCCCAACGTATGAATATTCTACGCCAAGTCGCTATCTCTTACCGGTCAGCCGGTAATCACCTTTCAAGGGTGGTTTTGGTCAAGTGCCATTTCCTGCGACTTGGTCCCCGAATTGGACCATCATCACCTAATATCTCCGTGGTCTTTCAACTCAGCCTCATGAAACTTTCAGGGTAGATAGGTCTCCCCAAGACCTTTCCAACGATATGCGCTTTGCCTCGCTCGGCCATCGACAGCCGAAGTTATTCATGGTACTTGGTACCTTACCCTGTTTTCACCATACTTGTTCGTACTTGGGTGCAAAACATGAATCACCCATATCTCCACTTTGGGGGCCAGCTACCGCCTTGTCCCCATATACTTTTTTGTTGGTCATACCATGCACAGTTTATAAATATTCTACGCCAACTTGCTACCTCGTCTCCAACTTGCCGTTATTCTTGGTTCAAGTCCCATTTCATTCGTTTTTGGACCCTTGTTGCTCTATGTTTCACTAATAGCTTCGCCCACCAACATGCTGATTTTCTGTTCGTATTTTTCCTTAATAGTTCCACTCAGGACCATTCCAAAACACACCGCAACTTGTCGCTCGGTGGCAAACTGACCGAGTTATAATTCATGAAAGGTACCTCAACCTGGTACAGCACATGGTCGGCCCAAACCATAAACCGACCAAACGACCGACTTGGAGCACCCTGATCGGGTTGCTCCCATATAATAAAATTTGCATCTATACCCGCCCAACGTATGAATATTCTACGTTAAGTCGGTATCTCTCACCGGTCAGCCGGTATTCACCTTTCAAAGGTGATTTTGGTCAAGTGCCATTTCCTGCGACTTGGTCCCCGAATTGGACCATCATCACCTAATATCTCCGTGGTCTTTCAACTCAGCCTCATGAAACTTTCAGGGTAGATAGGTCTCCCCAAGACCTTTCCAACGATATGCGCTTTGCCTCGCTCGGCCATCGACAGCCGAAGTTATTCATGGTACTTGGTACCTTACCCTGTTTTCACCATACTTGTTCGTACTTGGGTGCAAAACATGAATCACCCATATCTCCACTTTGGGGGCCAGCTACCGCCTTGTCCCCATATACTTTTTTGTTAGCCATATAATGCACAGTTTATAAATATTCTACGCCAACTTGCTACCTCGTCTCCAACTTGCCGTTATTCTTGGTTCAAGTCCCATTTCATTCGTTTTTGGACCCTTGTTGCTCTATGTTTCACTAACAGCTTCGCCCACCAACACGCTGATTTTCTGTTCGTATTTTTCCTTAATAGTTCCACTCAGGACCATTCCAAAACACACCGCAACTTGTCGCTCGGTGGTAAACTGACCGAGTTATAATTCATGAAAGGTACCTCAACCTGGTACACCACGTGGTCGGCCCAAACCATAAACCGACCAAACGACCGACTTGGAGCACCCTGACCGGGTTGCTTCCATATAAGGAAAGTTGCGTATCGACCCGCCCAACGTATGAATATTCTACGCCAAGTCGCTATCTCTTACCGGTCAGCCGGTAATCACCTTTCAAGGGTGGTTTTGGTCAAGTGCCATTTCCTGCGACTTGGTCCCCGAATTGGACCATCATCACCTAATATCTCCGTGGTCTTTCAACTCAGCCTCATGAAACTTTCAGGGTAGATAGGTCTCCCCAAGACCTTTCCAACGATATGCGCTTTGCCTCGCTCGGCCATCGACAGCCGAAGTTATTCATGGTACTTGGTACCTTACCCTGTTTTCACCATACTTGTTCGTACTTGGGTGCAAAACATGAACCACCCATATCTCCACTTTGGGGGCCAGCTACCGCCTTGTCCCCATATACTTTTTTGTTAGCCATATAATGCACAGTTTATAAATATTCTACGCCAACTTGCTACCTCGTCTCCAACTTGCCGTTATTCTTGGTTCAAGTCCCATTTCATTCGTTTTTGGACCCTTGTTGCTCTATGTTTCACTAATAGCTTCGCCCACCAACACGCTGATTTTCTGTTCGTATTTTTCCCTAATAGTTCCACTCAGGACCATTCCAAAACACACCGCAACTTGTCGCTCGGTGGTAAACTGACCGAGTTATAATTCATGAAAGGTACCTCAACCTGGTACACCACGTGGTCGGCCCAAACCATAAACCGACCAAACGACCGACTTGGAGCACCCTGACCGGGTTGCTTCCATATAAGGAAAGTTGCGTATCGACCCGCCCAACGTATGAATATTCTACGCCAAGTCGCTATCTCTTACCGGTCAGCCGGTAATCACCTTTCAAGGGTGGTTTTGGTCAAGTGCCATTTCCTGCGACTTGGTCCCCGAATTGGACCATCATCACCTAATATCTCCGTGGTCTTTCAACTCAGCCTCATGAAACTTTCAGGGTAGATAGGTCTCCCCAAGACCTTTCCAACGATATGCGCTTTGCCTCGCTCGGCCATCGACAGCCGAAGTTATTCATGGTACTTGGTACCTTACCCTGTTTTCACCATACTTGTTCGTACTTGGGTGCAAAACATGAATCACCCATATCTCCACTTTGGCGGCCAGCTACCGCCTTGTCCCCATATACTTTTTTGTTGGTCATATTATGCACAATTTATTAATATTCTACGCCAACTTGCTACCTCGTCTCCAACTTGCGGTTATTCTTGGTCCAAGTCTCATTTCATTCGTTTTTGGACCCTTGTTGCTCTATGTTTCACTAATAGCTTCGCCCACCAACATGCTGATTTTCCATTCGTATTTTTCCGTAATAGTTCCAATCAAGACAATTCTAAATCACACCGTGACTTGTCGGTCGGTGGCAAAATGACCGAGTTATAATTCATGAAAGGTACCTCTACCTGGTACAGCACATGGTCGGCCCAAATCATAAACCGACCAAACGACCGACTTGGAGCACCCTGACCGGGTTGCTCCCATATAATGAAAGTTGCGTCTACCAACGTCCAACATATAAATATTCTACGACAAGTCGCTATCTCTTACCGGTCAGCCGGTATTCATCTTTCAAGGGTGATTTTGGTCAAGTGCCATTTCCTGCGACTTGGTCCCCGAATTGGACCATCATCACCTAATATCTCCGTGGTCTTTCAACTCAGCCTCATGAAACTTTCAGGGTAGATAGGTCTCCCCAAGACCTTTCCAACGGTGAGCCGTTTGCATCGCTCGGCCATCTACAGCCGAAGTTATTAATGGTACTTGGTACCTTACCCTGTTTTTTCCATACTTGTTCGTACTTGGGTACAAACTTTGGATCGCCCATATCTCCACTTTGGAGGCCAGCCAGCACCTTGGCCTCATATACTTTCTTGTTGGTCATACCATGCACCAAATATAATTGTTCTACGCCAACTTGCTATCTCTTCTCCAACTTGCAGTTATTCTTGGTCCAAGTCCCATTTCATTCGTTTTCGGACCCATTTTGCTATATGTTTCACTAATAGCTTCGGCCATTGACAAGCTGATTTTTTATTTGTATTTTTCTTGATAGTCCCACTTAAGACCATTCCAAAACACAACGCAACTTGTCGCTCGGTGGCAAACTGACCGAGTTATAATTCATGAAAGGTACCTCTACCTGGTACAGCACATGGTCGGCCCAAATCATAAACCGACCAAACGACCGACTTGGAGCACCCTGACCGGGTTGCTCCCATATAATGAAAGTTGCGTCTTCCAACGTCCAACATATAAATATTCTACGACAAGTCGCTATCTCTTACCGGTCAGCCGGTATTCATCTTTCAAGGGTGATTTTGGTCAAGTGCCATTTCCTGCGCCTTGGTCCCCGAATTGGACCATCAGCACCTAATATCTCCGTGGTCTTTCATTTCAGCCTCATGAAACTTTCAAGGTAGATAGGTCTCCCCAAGACCTTTCCAACGGTATGCCGTTTGTCTTGCTCGGCCATCTACAGCCGAAGTTATTAATGGTACTTGGTACCTTACCCTGTTTTTTCCATACTTGTTCGTACTTGGGTACAAACTTTGGATCGCCCATATCTCCACTTTGGAGGCCAGCCAGCACCTTGGCCGCATATACTGTTTTGTTGGTTATACCATGCACCAAATATAATTGTTCTACGCCAACTTGCTACCTCGTCTCCAACTTGCGGTTATTCTTGGTCCAAGTCTCATTTCATTCGTTTTTGGACCCTTGTTGCTCTATGTTTCACTAATAGCTTCGCCCACCAACATGCTGATTTTCTATTCGTATTTTTCCGTAATAGTTCCAATCAAGACCATTCTAAATCACACCGTGACTTGTCGGTCGGTGGCAAACTGACCGAGTTATAATTCATGAAAGGTACCTCTACCTGGTACAGCACATGGTCGGCCCAAATCATAAACCGACCAAACGACCGACTTGGAGCACCCAGACCGGGTTGCTCCCATATAATGAAAGTTGCGTCTTCCAACGTCCAACATATAAATATTCTACGACAAGTCGCTATCTCTTACCGGTCAGCCGGTATTCATCTTTCAAGGGTGATTTTGGTCAAGTGCCATTTCCTGCGACTTGGTCCCCGAATTGGACCATCATCACCTAAAATCTCTGTGGTCTTTCCACTCAGCCTCATGAAACTTTCAGGGTAGATAGGTCTCCCCAAGACCTTTCCAACGGTATGCCGTTTGTCTTGCTCGGCCATCTACAGCCGAAGTTATTAATGGTACTTGGTACCTTACCCTGTTTTTTCCATACTTGCTCGTACTTGGGTACAAACTTTGGATCGCCCATATCTCCACTTTGGAGGCCAGCCAGCACCTTGGCCGCATATACTTTTTTGTTGGTCATACCATGCACCAAATATAATTGTTCTACGCCAACTTGCTATCTCTTCTCCAACTTGCCGCTATTCTTGGTTCAAGTCCCATTTCATTCGTTTTTGGACCCTTGTTGCTCTATGTTTCACTAATAGCTTCGCCCACCAACATGCTGATTTTCTGTTCGTATTTTTCCGTAATAGTTTTACTCAAGACCATTCCAAATCTCAGCGTAACTTGTCGCTCGGTGAAAAACTGACCGAGTTATAATTCATGAAAGGTACCTCTACCTGGTACAGCACATGGTCGGCCCAAATCATAAACCGACCAAACGACCGACTTGGAGCACCCTGATCGGGTTGCTCCCATATAATGAAATTTGCGTCTATACCCGCCCAACGTATGAATATTCTACGCCAAGTCGCTATCTCTTACCGGTCAGCCGGTATTCACCTTTCAAGGGTGGTTTTGGTCAAGTGCCATTTCCTGCGACTTGGTCCCCGAATTGGACCATCATCCCCTAATATCTCCGTGGTCTTTCAACTCAGCCTCATGAAACTTTCAGGGTAGATAGGTCTCCCCAAGACCTTTCCAACGGTATGCCGTTTGTCTTGCTCGGCCATCTACAGCCGAAGTTATTAATGGTACTTGGTACCTTACCCTGTTTTTTCCATACTTGTTCGTACTTGGGTACAAACTTTGGATCGCCCATATCTCCACTTTGGAGGCCAGCCAGCACCTTGGCCTCATATACTTTTTGGTTGGTCATACCATGCACCAAATATAATTGTTCTACGCCAACTTGCTATCTCTTCTCCAACTTGCAGTTATTCTTGGTCCAAGTCCCATTTCATTCGTTTTTGGACCCTTGTTGCTCCATGTTTCGCTAATAGCTTCGCCCACCAACATGCTGATTTTCTGTTCGTATTTTTCCGTAATAGTTTTACTCAAGACCATTCCAAATCTCAGCGTAACTTGTCGCTCGGTGAAAAACTGACCGAGTTATAATTCATGAAAGGTACCTCAACCTGGTACAGCACATGGTCGGCCCAAAACATAAACCGACCAAACGACCGACTTGGAGCACCCTGACCGGGTTGCTCCCATATAATGAAAGTTGCGTCTTCCAACGTCCAACATATAAATATTCTACGACAAGTCGCTATCTCTTATCGGTCAGCCGGTATTCACGACCCAAAGGTGAAAATGTATGGAGAGCGTTCACAAAATTCCGGACGAATTTTGTAAACGTGTTTTTCCGTTTTCTCTCAATTGCGGGCGAACTAAGCGTCGGATCGAAAAAAACCCAAAAGTAAAATGTGTTTAAAAACCCGATTTCTACATTATTGCCGAAGACACCAAAGCGCTATCTCGAAATTTTAAAAATCGATCGAAAATGTATGGACGGCGATCACAAAATTCGTCCGGAATTTTGTAAACGTGTTTTTTCGTTTTCTCGCGATTGCGGGCGAACCAAGCGACGGATCGAAAAAAACCCCAAAGTAAAATGTGTTTAAAAACCCGATTTCTACATTATTGCCGAAGACACCAAAGCGCTATCTCGAAATTTTAAAAATCGATCGAAAATGTATGGACGGCGATCACAAAATTCGTCCGGAATTTTGTAAACGTGTTTTTCCGTTTTCTCTCGATTGCGCGCGAACTATGCGTCGGATCGAAAAAAACCCAAAAGTAAAATGTGTTTAAAAACCCGATTGCTACATTATTGCCGAAGACACCAAAGCGCTATCTCGAAATTTTAAAAATCGATCGAAAATGTATGGACGGCGATCACAAAATTCGTCCGGAATTTTGTAAACGTGTTTTTCCGTTTTCTCTCGATTGCGCGCGAACTATGCGTCGGATCGAAAAAAACCCAAAAGTAAAATGTGTTTAAAAACCCGATTTCTACATTATTGCCGAAGACACCAAAGCGCTATCTCGAAATTTTAAAAATCGATCGAAAATGTATGGACGGCGATCACAAAATTCGTCCGGAATTTTGTAAACGTGTTTTTCCGTTTTCTCTCGATTGCGCGCGAACTATGCGTCGGATCGAAAAAATCCCAAAAGTAAAATGTGTTTAAAAACCCGATTTCTACATTATTGCCGAAGACACCAAAGCGCTATCTCGAAATTTTGAAAATCGATCGAAAATGTATGGACGGCGTTCACAAAATTCGTCCGGAATTTTGTAAACGTGTTTTTTCGTTTTCTCGCGATTGCGGGCGAACTAAGCGTCGGATCGAAAAAAACCCAAAAGTAAAATGTGTTTAAAAACCCGATTTCTACATTATTGCCGAAGACACCAAAGCGCTATCTCGAAATTTTAAAAATCGATCGAAAATGTATGGACGGCGATCACAAAATTCGTCCGGAATTTTGTAAACGTGTTTTTTCGTTTTCTCGCGATTGCGGGCGAACCAAGCGACGGATCGAAAAAAACCCAAAAGTAAAATGAGTTTAAAAACCCGATTTCTACATTATTGCCGAAGACACCAAAGCGCTATCTCGAAATTTTAAAAATCGATCGAAAATGTATGGACGGCGTTCACAAAATTCGTCCAGAATTTTGTAAACGTGTTTTTTCGTTTTCTCGCGATTGCGGGCGAACCAAGCGACGAATCGAAAAAATCCCAAAAGTAAAATGTGTTTAAAAACCCGATTTCTACATTATTGCCGAAGACACCAAAGCGCTATCTCGAAATTTTAAAAATCGATTGAAATTGTATGGAGAAAGGATTGTTTTTTGAAGCCTGTCGAAAATACACTCACCGAGCCGTTTTTTGTATCGACCGACATACAAGTTTGCCTAGCTAACTTTTTCTTCCGGATTGGCCGCGGACCTCACTTTTCAATATCTAGGGGTGCCATAGACCACCAAAAGAGGCTTTTTAACATTTTCAACAATTTCGACTTTTTCGGATTTTCAACGTAAGGGGACTCGGGGCGACTTTTTTCGAGTCTGTCTAAAATACACTTACCAGATTTTTCAAAGGTGCGGACCGTCATACAACTTTGCCTAGGTCAATTTTTTGTTCCAAATCGATCGCGGGTTTCACTTTTCAATATCTAGGGCTCGAGTAGAGTACGAATATAGGGTTTTCTCATTTTTCGACATTTTCGACTTTTTTGGGATTTTTTCGGGTGTATCGAGCTTCGGCATAGCCATACCGTATGTGTTTCTCTATTCGCGTACCAAGGTAATTTTTGTTCATTTTGTCAACATTTTTCATTTTTGACTGCTTATATCGGCCTTGCCATGAACCGATAGCGCTTCGCTGTGTTCTAACGTAAGTTAGTACTACTCACAACCTTTCCAAATCATGTCTTAGATTGCCATTTGCTTGCATACAGCCGGAGCTATGAGCGATACCGTAAAAAGTACCGAAACTTGGAAAAATCCTTGGATCGCCCATATCCCCCCTTTGGGGGCCAGATATCGAAAAAAGTTCTTATTCAAAAAGTTGCGCATTATCGTGTTCTAGTTATGCCTAGAACATTTTACTTCGCTAGCTGGCCTGCAACTTAGCCGTAATTGGGATTTTAGGGTGTTCTTGGAGGGCCCATTTCCTGCGACTTGGTATCTTTTGGGCCCTATGTTTCGCTAATATCTCCACGAGTTTTCCAGATAGCGTTCTCATACTTTCAGGGTGTTTAGAGCACTTCAAGACCTTTCCAACGCTATGCCGTTTGCTTCGCTCGGACATCTACAGCCGAAGTTATTTGAGGTACTTGGTACCTTACCCTGTTCACCCTACGTCAACTCGCTATCTCGTACCGCCTTGACGGTATACTTGGTTCAAGGGCCATTTCCAGCGTTTTGGTCGCAATTTCGCTCTAAGTTTCGCTAATACCTTCGTCCGTGGACATGGTTATTTTTTGTTCGTATTTTTCCTTGATAGTCCCACTCAGGACTATTCCATACCAGAGTCAAGCGTCCCGCTAAGTGCCATACAGCCTGAGTTATAATTCATGAAAGGTACCTCTACCAGTTTTTGCCATACTTGGGTGCAAACCATGAATCACCCATATCTCCACTTTGGAGGCCAGCTACCGCCTGGGCCACATATACTTTTTTGTTGGTCATACCATGCACAGTTTATAATTGTTCTACGCCAACTTGCTATCTCTTCTCCAACTTGCCGTTATTCTTGGTCCAAGTCCCATTTCGTTCGTTTTTGGACCCATTTTGCTATATGATTCACTAATAGCTTCGGCCATGGACAAGCTGATTTTCTATTTTTATTTTTCCTTGATAGTTCCACTCAAAACCATTCCAGAACACCCCGCAACTCGTCGCTCGGTGGCAAACTGACCGAGTTATAATTCATGAAAGGTACCTCTACCTGGTACAGCACATGGTCGGCCCAAATCATAAACCGACCAAACGACCGACTTGGAGCACCCTGACCGGGTTGCTCCCATATAATGAAAGTTGCGTCTTCCAACGTCCAACATATAAATATTCTACGACAAGTCGCTATCTCTTATCGGTCAGCCGGTATTCATCTTTCAAGGGTGATTTTGGTCAAGTGCCATTTCCTGCGACTTGGTCCCCGAATTGGACCATCATCACCTAATATCTCCGTGGTCTTTCCACTCAGCCTCATGAAACTTTCAGGGTTGATAGGTCTCCCCAAGACCTTTCCAACGGTATGCCGTTTGTCATGCTCGGCCATCTACAGCCGAAGTTATTCATGGTACTTGGTACCTTACCCTGTTTTTTCCATTCTTGTTCGTACTTGGGTACAAACTTTGAATCGCCCATATCTCCACTTTGGAGGCCAGCCAGCACCTTGGCCTCATATACTTTTTTGTTGGTCATACCATGCACCAAATATAATTGTTCTACGCCAACTTGCTATCTCTTCTCCAACTTGCAGTTATTCTTGGTCCAAGTCCCATTTCATTCGTTTTCGGACCCATTTTGCTATATGTTTCACTAATAGCTTCGGCCATTGACAAGCTGATTTTTTATTTGTATTTTTCCTTGATAGTCTAACTTAAGATCATTCCAAAACACAACGCAGTTTGTCGCTCGGTGGCAAAATGACCGAGTTATAATTCATGAAAGGTACCTCTACCTGGTACAGCACATGGTCGGCCCAAATCATAAACCGACCAAACGACCGACTTGGAGCACCCTGACCGGGTTGCTCCCATATAATGAAAGTTGCGTCTTCCAACGTCCAACATATAAATATTCTACGACAAGTCGCTATCTCTTACCGGTCAGCCGGTATTCATCTTTCAAGGGTGATTTTGGTCAAGTGCCATTTCCTGCGCCTTGGTCCCCGAATTGGACCATCATCACCTAATATCTCCGTGGTCTTTCATTTCAGCCTCATGAAACTTTCAAGGTAGATAGGTCTCCCCAAGACCTTTCCAACGGTATGCCGTTTGTCTTGCTCGGCCATCTACAGCCGAAGTTATTAATGGTACTTGGTACCTTACCCTGTTTTTTCCATACTTGTTCGTACTTGGGTACAAACTTTGGATCGCCCATATCTCCACTTTGGAGGCCAGCCAGCACCTTGGCCGCATATACTGTTTTGTTGGTTATACCATGCACCAAATATAATTGTTCTACGCCAACTTGCTATCTCTTCTCCAACTTGCAGTTATTCTTGGTCCAAGTCCCATTTCATTCGTTTTCGGACCCATTTTGCTATATGTTTCACTAATAGCTTCGGCCATTGACAAGCTGATTTTCTATTCGTATTTTTCCGTAATAGTTCCACTCAAGACCATTCCAAAACACAACGCAACTTGTCGCTCGGTGGCAAAATGACCGAGTTATAATTCATGAAAGGTACCTCAACCTGGTACAGCACATGGTCGGCCCAAATCATAAACCGACCAAACGACCGACTTGGAGCACCCTGACCGGGTTGCTCCCATATAATGAAAGTTGCGTCTTTACCCGCCCAACGTATGAATATTCTACGCCAAGTCGCTATCTCTTACCGGTAAGCCGGTATTCACCTTCCAAGGGTGATTTTGGTCAAGTGCCATTTCCTGCGACTTGGTCCCCGAATTGGACCATCATCACCTAATATCTCCGTGGTCTTTCAATTCAGCCTCATGAAACTTTCAGGGTAGATAGGTCTCCCCAAGACCTTTCCAACGATATGCCAATTGTCTCGCTAGGCCATCTACAGCCGAAGTTATTTATGGTACTTGGTACCTTACCCTGTTTTCACCATACTTGTTCGTACTTGGGTGCAAAACATGAATCACCCATATCTCCACTTTGGAGGCCAGCTACCGCCTTGTCCCCATATACTTTTTTGTTGGTCATATTATGCACAGTTTATAAATATTCTACGCCAACTTGCTAACTCGTCTCCAACTTGCCGTTATTCTTGGTCCAAGTCTCATTTCATTAGTTTTTGAACCCTTGTTGCTCTATGTTTCACTAATAGCTTCGCCCACCAACATGCTGATTTTCTGTTTGTATTTTTCCGTAATAGTTTTACTCAAGACCATTCCAAATCACAGCAAAACTTGTCGCTCGGTGAAAAACTGACCGAGTTATAATTCATGAAAGGTACCTCAACCTGGTACAGCACATGGTCGGCCCAAAACATAAACCGACCAAACGACCGACTTGGAGCACCCTGACCGGGTTGCTCCCATATAATGAAAGTTGCGTCTTTACCCGCCCAACGTATGAATATTCTACGCCAAGTCGCTATCTCTTACCGGTAAGCCGGTATTCACCTTCCAAGGGTGATTTTGGTCAAGTGCCATTTCCTGCGACTTGGTCCCCGAATTGGACCATGATCACCTAATATCTCCGTGGTCTTTCAATTCAGCCTCATGAAACTTTCAGGGTAGATAGGTCTCCCCAATACCTTTCCAACGATATGCCAATTGTCTCGCTAGGCCATCTACAGCCGAAGTTATTCATGGTACTTGGTACCTTACCCTGTTTTCACCATACTTGTTCGTACTTGGGTGCAAAACATGAATCACCCATATCTCCACTTTGGAGGCCAGCTACCGCCTTGTCCCCATATACTTTTTTGTTGGTCATATCATGCACAGTTTATAAATATTCTACGTCAACTTGCTACCTCGTCTCCAACTTGCCGCTATTCTTGGTCCAAGTCCCATTTCATTCGTTTTTGGACCTTTGTTGCTCTATGTTTCACTAATAGCTTCGCCCACCAACATGCTGATTTTCTGTTCGTATTTTTCCGTAATAGTTTTACTCAAGACCATTCAAAATCACAGCGTAACTTGTCGCTCGGAGAAAAACTGACTGAGTTATAATTCATGAAAGGTACTTCAACCTGGTACAGCACATGGTCGGCCCAAAACATAAACCGACCAAACGACCGACTTGGAGCACCCTGACCGGGTTGCTCCCATATAATGAAAGTTGCGTCTCTACACGCCCAACTTATGAATATTCTACGCCAAGTCGCTATCTCTTACCGGTAAGCCGGTATTCACATTCCAAGGGTGATTTTGGTCAAGTGCCATTTCCTGCGACTTGGTCCCCGAATTGGACCATCATCACCTAATATCTCCGTGGTCTTTCAATTCAGCCTCATGAAACTTTTAGGGTAGATAGGTCTCCCCAAGACCTTTCCAACGATATGCCAATTGTCTCGCTAGGCCATCTACAGCCGAAGTTATTCATGGTACTTGGTACCTTACCCTGTTTTCACCATACTTGTTCGTACTTGGGTGCAAACCATGAATCACCCATATCTCCACTTTGGAGGCCAGCTACCGCCTTGTCCCCATATACTTTTTTGTTGGTCATATTATGCACAGTTTATAAATATTCTACGCCAACTTGCTAACTCGTCTCCAACTTGCCGTTATTCTTGGTCCAAGTCTCATTTCATTAGTTTTTGAACCCTTGTTGCTCTATGTTTCACTAATAGCTTCGCCCACCAACATGCTGATTTTCTGTTCGTATTTTTCCGTAATAGTTTTACTCAAGACCATTCCAAATCACAGCGTAACTTGTCGCTCGGTGAAAAACTGACCGAGTTATAATTCATGAAAGGTACCTCAATCTGGTACAGCACATGGTCGGCCCAAAACATAAACCGACCAAACGACCGACTTGGAGCACCCTGACCGGGTTGCCCCCATATAATGAAAGTTGCGTCTCTCTACGCCCAACTTATGAATATTCTACGCCAAGTCGCTATCTCTTACCGGTAAGCCGGTATTCACCTTCCAAGGGTGATTTTGGTCAAGTGCCATTTCCTGCGACTTGGTCCCCGAATTGGACCATCATCACCTAATATCTCCGTGGTCTTTCAATTCAGCCTCATGAAACTTTCAGGGTAGATAGGTCTCCCCAAGACCTTTCCAACGATATGCCAATTGTCTCGCTAGGCCATCTACAGCCGAAGTTATTCATGGTACTTGGTACCTTACCCTGTTTTCACCATACTTGTTCGTACTTGGGTGCAAACCATGAATCACCCATATCTCCACTTTGGAGGCCAGCTACCGCCTTGTCCCCATATACTTTTTTGTTGGTCATATTATGCACAGTTTATAAATATTCTACGCCAACTTGCTAACTCGTCTCCAACTTGCCGTTATTCTTGGTCCAAGTCTCATTTCATTAGTTTTTGAACCCTTGTTGCTCTATGTTTCACTAATAGCTTCGCCCACCAACATGCTGATATTCTGTTTGTATTTTTCCGTAATAGTTTTACTCAAGACCATTCCAAATCACAGCAAAACTTGTCGCTCGGTGAAAAACTGACCGAGTTATAATTCATGAAAGGTACCTCTACCTGGTGCACCACGTGATCGGCCCAAACCATAAACCGATCAAACGACCGACTTGGAGCACCCTGACCGGGTTGCTCCCATATAATGAAAGTTGCGTCCTTACCTGTCAAACGTATGAATATTCTACGCCAAGTCGCTATCTCTTACCGGTAAGCCGGTATTCACCTTCCAATGGTGATTTTGGTCAAGTGCCATTTCCTGCGACTTGGTCCCCGAATTGGACCATCATCACCTAATATCTCCGTGGTCTTTCTACTCAGCCTCATGAAACTTTCAGGGTAGATAGGTCTCCCCAAGACCTTTCCAACGATATGCCGATTGTCTCGCTAGGCCATCTACAGCCGAAGTTATTAAAGGTACTTGGTACCTTACCCTGTTTTCACCATACTTGTTCGTACTTGGGTGCAAAACATGAATCACCCATATCTCCACTTTGGAGGCCAGCTACCGCCTTGTCCCCATATACTTTTTTGTTGGTCATATTATGCACAGTTTATAAATATTCTACGCCAACTTGCTAACTCGTCTCCAACTTGCCGTTATTCTTGGTCCAAGTCTCATTTCATTAGTTTTTGAACCCTTGTTGCTCTATGTTTCACTAATAGCTTCGCCCACCAACATGCTGATTTTCTGTTCGTATTTTTCCGTAATAGTTTTACTCAAGACCATTCCAAATCACAGCAAAACTTGTCGCTCGGTGAAAAACTGACCGAGTTATAATTCATGAAAGGTACCTCAATCTGGTACAGCACATGGTCGGCCCAAAACATAAACCGACCAAACGACCGACTTGGAGCACCCTGACCGGGTTGCCCCCATATAATGAAAGTTGCGTCTCTCTACGCCCAACTTATGAATATTCTACGCCAAGTCGCTATCTCTTACCGGTAAGCCGGTATTCACCTTCCAAGGGTGATTTTGGTCAAGTGCCATTTCCTGCGACTTGGTCCCCGAATTGGACCATCATCACCTAATATCTCCGTGGTCTTTCAATTCAGCCTCATGAAACTTTCAGGGTAGATAGGTCTCCCCAAGACCTTTCCAACGATATGCCAATTGTCTCGCTAGGCCATCTACAGCCGAAGTTATTCATGGTACTTGGTACCTTACCCTGTTTTCACCATACTTGTTCGTACTTGGGTACAAACTTTGGATCGCCCATATCTCCACTTTGGGGGCCAGCTACCGCCTTGTCCCCATATACTTTTTTGTTGGTCATATTATGCACAGTTTATAAATATTCTACGCAAACTTGCTAACTCGTCTCCAACTTGCCGTTATTCTTGGTCCAAGTCCCATTTCATTAGTTTTTGAACCCTTGTTGCTCTATGTTTCACTAATAGCTTCGCCCACCAACATGCTGATTTTCTGTTCGTATTTTTCCGTAATAGTTTTACTCAAAACCATTCCAAATCACAGCGAAACTTGTCGCTCGGTGGCAAACTGACCGAGTTATAATTCATGAAAGGTACCTCTACCTGCTACAGCACTTGGTCGGCCAAAATCATAAACCGACCAAACGACCGACTTGGAGCACCCTGACCGGGTTGCTCCCATATAATGAAAGTTGCGTCTTCTAACGTCCAACATATAAATATTCTACGACAAGTCGCTATCTCTTACCGTTCAGCCGGTATTCACCTTTCAAGGGTGATTTAGGTCAAGTGCCATTTCCTGCGACTTGGTCCCCGAATTGGACCATCATCACCTAATATCTCCGTGGTCTTTCAATTCAGCGTCATGAAACTTTCAGGGTAGATAGGTCTCCCCAAGACCTTTCCAACGATATGCCAATTGTCTCGCTAGGCCATCGACAGCCGAAGTTATTCATGGTACTTGGTACCTTACCCTGTTTTCACCATACTTGTTCGTACTTGGGTGCAAAACATGAATCACCCATATCTCCACTTTGGGGGCCAGCTACCGCCTTGTCCCCATATACTTTTTTGTTGGTCATATTATGCACAGTTTATAAATATTCTACGCCAACTTGCTACCTCGTCTCCAACTTGCCGTTATTCTTGGTCCAAGTCTCATTTCATTAGTTTTTGAACCCTTGTTGCTCTATGTTTCACTAATAGCTTCGCCCACCAACATGCTGATTTTCAATTCGTATTTTTCCGTAATAGTTCCTTTCAAGACCATTCCAAATCACAGCGTAACTTGTCGCTCGGTGGCAAACTGACCGAGTTATAATTCATGAAAGGTACCTCTACCTGGTACAGCACATGGTCGGCCCAAACCATAAACCGACCAAACGACCAACTTGGAGCACCCTGACCGGGTTGCTTCCATATAATGAAAGTTGCGCCTTCCAACGTCCAACATATAAATATTCTACGACAAGTCGCTATCTCTTATCGGTCAGCCGGTATTCACGACCCAAATGTGAAAATGTATGGAGAGCGTTCACAAAATTCCGGACGAATTTTGTAAACGTGTTTTTCCGTTTTCTCTCAATTGCGGGCGAACTAAGCGACGGATCGAAAAAAACCCAAAAGTAAAATGTGTTTAAAAACCCGATTTCTACATTATTGCCGAAGACACCAAAGCGCTATCTCGAAATTTTAAAAATCGATCGAAAATGTATGGACGGCGTTCACAAAATTCGTCCAGAATTTTGTAAACGTGTTTTTCCGTTTTCTCTCAATTTCGGGCGAACTAAGCGTCGGATCGAAAAAAACCCAAAAGTAAAATGTGTTTAAAAACCCGATTTCTACATTATTGCCGAAGACACCAAAGCGCTATCTCGAAATTTTAAAAATCGATCGAAAATGTATGGACGGCGTTCACAAAATTCGTCCGGAATTTTGTATACGTGTTTTTTCGTTTTCTCTCGATTGCGCGCGAACTATGCGTCGGATCGAAAAAAACCCAAAAGTAAAATGTGTTTAAAAACCCGATTTCTACATTATTGCCGAAGACACCAAAGCGCTATCTCGAAATTTTAAAAATCGATCGAAAATGTATGGACGGCGTTCACAAAATTCGTCCAGAATTTTGTAAACGTGTTTTTCCGTTTTCTCTCAATTGCGGGCGAACTAAGCGTCGGATCGAAAAAAACCTAAAAGTAAAATGTGTTTAAAAACCCGATTTCTACATTATTGCCGAAGACACCAAAGCGCTATCTCGAAATTTTAAAAATCGATCGAAAATGTATGGACGGCGTTCACAAAATTCGTCCAGAATTTTGTAAACGTGTTTTTCCGTTTTCTCTCAATTGCGGGCGAACTAAGCGTCGGATCGAAAAAAACCTAAAAGTAAAATGTGTTTTAAAACCCGATTTCTACATTATTGCCGAAGACACCAAAGCGCTATCTCGAAATTTTAAAAATCGATCGAAAATGTATGGACGGCGATCACAAAATTCCGGACGAATTTTGTAAACGTGTTTTTTCGTTTTCTCGCGATTGCGGGCGAACCAAGCGACGGATCGAAAAAAACCCAAAAGTAAAATGTGTTTAAAAACCCGATTTCTACATTATTGCCGAAGACACCAAAGCGCTATCTCGAAATTTTAAAAATCGATCGAAAATGTATGGACGGCGTTCACAAAATTCGTCCGGAATTTTGTAAACGTGTTTTTTCGTTTTCTTGCGATTGCGGGCGAACTAAGCGTCGGATCGAAAAAAACCCAAAAGTAAAATGTGTTTAAAAACCCGATTTCTACATTATTGCCGAAGACACCAAAGCGCTATCTCGAAATTTTAAAAATCGATCGAAAATGTATGGACGGCGTTCACAAAATTCGTCCGGAATTTTGTAAACGTGTTTTTCCGTTTTCTCTCAATTGCGGGCGAACTAAGCGTCGGATCGAAAAAAACCCAAAAGTAAAATGTGTTTAAAAACCCGATTTCTACATTATTGCCGAAGACACCAAAGCGCTATCTCGAAATTTTAAAAATCGATCGAAAATGTATGGACGGCGATCACAAAATTCCGGACGAATTTTGTAAACGTGTTTTTTCGTTTTCTCGCGATTGCGGGCGAACCAAGCGACGGATCGAAAAAAACCCAAAAGTAAAATGTGTTTAAAAACCCGATTTCTACATTATTGCCGAAGACACCAAAGCGCTATCTCGAAATTTTAAAAATCGATCGAAAATGTATGGACGGCGTTCACAAAATTCGTCCGGAATTTTGTAAACGTGTTTTTTCGTTTTCTCGCGATTGCGGGCGAACCAAGCGACGGATCGAAAAAAACCCAAAAGTAAAATGTGTTTAAAAACCCGATTTCTACATTATTGCCCAAGACACCAAAGCGCTATCTCGAAATTTTAAAAATCGATCGAAAATGTATGGACGGCGATCACAAAATTCGTCCGGAATTTTGTAAACGTGTTTTTCCGTTTTCTCTCGATTGCGCGCGAACTATGCGTCGGATCGAAAAAAAACCCAAAAGTAAAATGTGTTTAAAAACCCGATTTCTACATTATTGCCGAAGACACCAAAGCGCTATCTCGAAATTTTAAAAATCGATCGAAAATGTATGGACGGCGTTCACAAAATTCGTCCGGAATTTTGTAAACGTGTTTTTCCGTTTTCTCTCAATTGCGGGCGAACTAAGCGTCGGATCGAAAAAAACCCAAAAGTAAAATGTGTTTAAAAACCCGATTTCTACATTATTGCCGAAGACACCAAAGCGCTATCTCGAAATTTTAAAAATCGATCGAAAATGTATGGACGGCGTTCACAAAATTCGTCCGGAATTTTGTAAACGTGTTTTTTCGTTTTCTCGCGATTGCGGGCGAACCAAGCGACGGATCGAAAAAAACCCAAAAGTAAAATGTGTTTAAAAACCCGATTTCTACATTATTGCCGAAGACACCAAAGCGCTATCTCGAAATTTTAAAAATCGATCGAAAATGTATGGACGGCGATCACAAAATTCGTCCGGAATTTTGTAAACGTGTTTTTTCGTTTTCTCGCGATTGCGGGCGAACCAAGCGACGGATCGAAAAAAAACCCAAAAGTAAAATGTGTTTAAAAACCCGATTTCTACATTATTGCCGAAGACACCAAAGCGCTATCTCGAAATTTTAAAAATCGATCGAAAATGTATGGACGGCGTTCACAAAATTCGTCCGGAATTTTGTAAACGTGTTTTTCCGTTTTCTCTCGATTGCGCGCGAACTAAGCGTCGGATCGAAAAAAACCCAAAAGTAAAATGTGTTTAAAAACCCGATTTCTACATTATTGCCGAAGACACCAAAGCGCTATCTCGAAATTTTAAAAATCGATCGAAAATGTATGGACGGCGATCACAAAATTCCGGACGAATTTTGTAAACGTGTTTTTCCGTTTTCTCTCAATTGCGGGCGAACTAAGCGTCGGATCGAAAAAAACCTAAAAGTAAAATGTGTTTTAAAACCCGATTTCTACATTATTGCCGAAGACACCAAAGCGCTATCTCGAAATTTTAAAAATCGATCGAAAATGTATGGACGGCGATCACAAAATTCCGGACGAATTTTGTAAACGTGTTTTTTCGTTTTCTCGCGATTGCGGGCGAACCAAGCGACGGATCGAAAAAAACCCAAAAGTAAAATGTGTTTAAAAACCCGATTTCTACATTATTGCCGAAGACACCAAAGCGCTATCTCGAAATTTTAAAAATCGATCGAAAATGTATGGACGGCGTTCACAAAATTCGTCCAGAATTTTGTAAACGTGTTTTTCCGTTTCCTCTCAATTGCGGGCGAACTAAGCGTCGGATCGAAAAAAACCCAAAAGTAAAATGTGTTTAAAAACCCGATTTCTACATTATTGCCGAAGACACCAAAGCGCTATCTCGAAATTTTAAAAATCGATCGAAAATGTATGGACGGCGTTCACAAAATTCGTCCGGAATTTTGTAAACGTGTTTTTCCGTTTTCTCTCAATTGCGGGCGAACTACGCGTCGGATCGAAAAAAACCCAAAAGTAAAATGTGTTTAAAAACCCGATTTCTACATTATTGCCGAAGACACCAAAGCGCTATCTCGAAATTTTAAAAATCGATCGAAAATGTATGGACGGCGATCACAAAATTCGTCCGGAATTTTGTAAACGTGTTTTTCCGTTTTCTCTCGATTGCGCGCGAACTATGCGTCGGATCGAAAAAAACCCAAAAGTAAAATGTGTTTAAAAACCCGATTTCTACATTATTGCCGAAGACACCAAAGCGCTATCTCGAAATTTTAAAAATCGATCGAAAATGTATGGACGGCGTTCACAAAATTCGTCCGGAATTTTGTAAACGTGTTTTTCCGTTTTCTCTCAATTGCGGGCGAACTACGCGTCGGATCGAAAAAAACCCAAAAGTAAAATGTGTTTAAAAACCCGATTTCTACATTATTGCCGAAGACACCAAAGCGCTATCTCGAAATTTTAAAAATCGATCGAAAATGTATGGACGGCGTTCACAAAATTCGTCCGGAATTTTGTAAACGTGTTTTTTCGTTTTCTCGCGATTGCGGGCGAACCAAGCGACGGATCGAAAAAAACCCAAAAGTAAAATGTGTTTAAAAACCCGATTTCTACATTATTGCCGAAGACACCAAAGCGCTATCTCGAAATTTTAAAAATCGATCGAAAATGTATGGACGGCGATCACAAAATTCGTCCGGAATTTTGTAAACGTGTTTTTTCGTTTTCTCGCGATTGCGGGCGAACCAAGCGACGGATCGAAAAAAACCCAAAAGTAAAATGTGTTTAAAAACCCGATTTCTACATTATTGCCGAAGACACCAAAGCGCTATCTCGAAATTTTAAAAATCGATCGAAAATGTATGGACGGCGATCACAAAATTCGTCCGGAATTTTGTAAACGTGTTTTTTCGTTTTCTCGCGATTGCGGGCGAACCAAGCGACGGATCGAAAAAAACCCAAAAGTAAAATGTGTTTAAAAACCCGATTTCTACATTATTGCCGAAGACACCAAAGCGCTATCTCGAAATTTTAAAAATCGATCGAAAATGTATGGACGGCGTTCACAAAATTCGTCCAGAATTTTGTAAACGTGTTTTTCCGTTTTCTCTCAATTGCGGGCGAACCAAGCGTCGGATCGAAAAAAACCCAAAAGTAAAATGTGTTTAAAAACCCGATTTCTACATTATTGCCGAAGACACCAAAGCGCTATCTCGAAATTTTAAAAATCGATCGAAAATGTATGGACGGCGATCACAAAATTCCGGACGAATTTTGTAAACGTGTTTTTTCGTTTTCTCGCGATTGCGGGCGAACCAAGCGACGGATCGAAAAAAACCCAAAAGTAAAATGTGTTTAAAAACCCGATTTCTACATTATTGCCGAAGACACCAAAGCGCTATCTCGAAATTTTAAAAATCGATCGAAAATGTATGGACGGCGTTCACAAAATTCGTCCAGAATTTTGTAAACGTGTTTTTTCGTTTTCTCGCGATTGCGGGCGAACCAAGCGACGGATCGAAAAAAACCCAAAAGTAAAATGTGTTTAAAAACCCGATTTCTACATTATTGCCGAAGACACCAAAGCGCTATCTCGAAATTTTAAAAATCGATCGAAAATGTATGGACGGCGTTCACAAAATTCGTCCAGAATTTTGTAAACGTGTTTTTCCGTTTTCTCTCAATTGCGGGCGAACCAAGCGTCGGATCGAAAAAAACCCAAAAGTAAAATGTGTTTAAAAACCCGATTTCTACATTATTGCCGAAGACACCAAAGCGCTATCTCGAAATTTTAAAAATCGATCGAAAATGTATGGACGGCGATCACAAAATTCCGGACGAATTTTGTAAACGTGTTTTTTCGTTTTCTCGCGATTGCGGGCGAACCAAGCGACGGATCGAAAAAAACCCAAAAGTAAAATGTGTTTAAAAACCCGATTTCTACATTATTGCCGAAGACACCAAAGCGCTATCTCGAAATTTTAAAAATCGATCGAAAATGTATGGACGGCGTTCACAAAATTCGTCCAGAATTTTGTAAACGTGTTTTTTCGTTTTCTCGCGATTGCGGGCGAACCAAGCGACGGATCGAAAAAAACCCAAAAGTAAAATGTGTTTAAAAACCCGATTTCTACATTATTGCCGAAGACACCAAAGCGCTATCTCGAAATTTTAAAAATCGATCGAAAATGTATGGACGGCGATCACAAAATTCCGGACGAATTTTGTGAACGTGTTTTTTCGTTTTCTCGCGATTGCGGGCGAACCAAGCGACGGATCGAAAAAAACCCAAAAGTAAAATGTGTTTAAAAACCCGATTTCTACATTATTGCCGAAGACACCAAAGCGCTATCTCGAAATTTAAAAAATCGATCGAAAATGTATGGACGGCGATCACAAAATTCCGGACGAATTTTGTAAACGTGTTTTTTCGTTTTCTCTCGATTGCGCGCGAACTAAGCGTCGGATCGAAAAAAACCCAAAAGTAAAATGTGTTTAAAAACCCGATTTCTACGTTATTGCCGAAGACACCAAAGCGCTATCTCGAAATTTTAAAAATCGATCGAAAATGTATGGACGGCGTTCACAAAATTCGTCCGGAATTTTGTAAACGTGTTTTTCCGTTTTCTCTCAATGGCGCGCGAACTAAGCGTCGGATCGAAAAAAACCCAAAAGTAAAATGTGTTTAAAAACCCGATTTCTACATTATTGCCGAAGACACCAAAGCGCTATCTCGAAATTTTAAAAATCGATCGAAAATGTATGGACGGCGTTCACAAAATTCGTCCGGAATTTTGTAAACGTGTTTTTTCGTTTTCTCGCGATTGCGGGCGAACCAAGCGACGGATCGAAAAAAACCCAAAAGTAAAATGTGTTTAAAAACCCGATTTCTACATTATTGCCGAAGACACCAAAGCGCTATCTCGAAATTTTAAAAATCGATCGAAAATGTATGGACGGCGATCACAAAATTCCGGACGAATTTTGTAAACGTGTTTTTTCGTTTTCTCTCGATTGCGCGCGAACTAAGCGTCGGATCGAAAAAAACCCAAAAGTAAAATGTGTTTAAAAACCCGATTTCTACATTATTGCCGAAGACACCAAAGCGCTATCTCGAAATTTTAAAAATCGATCGAAAATGTATGGACGGCGTTCACAAAATTCGTCCGGAATTTTGTAAACGTGTTTTTTCGTTTTCTCGCGATTGCGGGCGAACCAAGCGACGGATCGAAAAAAACCCAAAAGTAAAATGTGTTTAAAAACCCGATTTCTACATTATTGCCGAAGACACCAAAGCGCTATCTCGAAATTTTAAAAATCGATCGAAAATGTATGGACGGCGATCACAAAATTCGTCCGGAATTTTGTAAACGTGTTTTTTCGTTTTCTCGCGATTGCGGGCGAACCAAGCGACGGATCGAAAAAAACCCAAAGTAAAATGTGTTTAAAAACCCGATTTCTACATTATTGCCGAAGACACCAAAGCGCTATCTCGAAATTTTAAAAATCGATTGAAAATGTATGGACGGCGTTCACAAAATTCGTCCGGAATTTTGTAAACGTGTTTTTCCGTTTTCTCTCAATTGCGGGCGAACTAAGCGTCGGATCGAAAAAAACCCAAAAGTAAAATGTGTTTAAAAATCCGATTTCTACATTATTGCCGAAGACACCAAAGCGCTATCTCGAAATTTTAAAAATCGATCGAAAATGTATGGACGGCGATCACAAAATTCCGGACGAATTTTGTAAACGTGTTTTTTCGTTTTCTCGCGATTGCGGGCGAACCAAGCGACGGATCGAAAAAAACCCAAAAGTAAAATGTGTTTAAAAACCCGATTTCTACATTATTGCCGAAGACACCAAAGCGCTATCTCGAAATTTTAAAAATCGATCGAAAATGTATGGACGGCGATCACAAAATTCCGGACGAATTTTGTAAACGTGTTTTTTCGTTTTCTCTCGATTGCGCGCGAACTATGCGTCGGATCGAAAAAAACCCAAAAGTAAAATGTGTTTAAAAACCCGATTTCTACATTATTGCCGAAGACACCAAAGCGCTATCTCGAAATTTTAAAAATCGATCGAAAATGTATGGACGGCGTTCACAAAATTCGTCCGGAATTTTGTAAACGTGTTTTTTCGTTTTCTCGCGATTGCGGGCGAACCAAGCGACGGATCGAAAAAAACCCAAAAGTAAAATGTGTTTAAAAACCCGATTTCTACATTATTGCCGAAGACACCAAAGCGCTATCTCGAAATTTTAAAAATCGATCGAAAATGTATGGACGGCGTTCACAAAATTCGTCCAGAATTTTGTAAACGTGTTTTTCCGTTTTCTCTCAATTGCGGGCGAACTAAGCGTCGGATCGAAAAAAACCCAAAAGTAAAATGTGTTTAAAAACCCGATTTCTACATTATTGCCGAAGACACCAAAGCGCTATCTCGAAATTTTAAAAATCGATCGAAAATGTATGGACGGCGATCACAAAATTCCGGACGAATTTTGTAAACGTGTTTTTTCGTTTTCTCGCGATTGCGGGCGAACCAAGCGACGGATCGAAAAAATCCCAAAAGTAAAATGTGTTTAAAAACCCGATTTCTACATTATTGCCGAAGACACCAAAGCGCTATCTCGAAATTTTGAAAATCGATCGAAAATGTATGGACGGCGTTCACAAAATTCGTCCGGAATTTTGTAAACGTGTTTTTTCGTTTTCTCGCGATTGCGGGCGAACTAAGCGTCGGATCGAAAAAAACCCAAAAGTAAAATGTGTTTAAAAACCCGATTTCTACATTATTGCCGAAGACACCAAAGCGCTATCTCGAAATTTTAAAAATCGATCGAAAATGTATGGACGGCGTTCACAAAATTCGTCCGGAATTTTGTAAACGTGTTTTTTCGTTTTCTCGCGATTGCGGGCGAACCAAGCGACGGATCGAAAAAAACCCAAAAGTAAAATGTGTTTAAAAACCCGATTTCTACATTATTGCCGAAGACACCAAAGCGCTATCTCGAAATTTTAAAAATCGATCGAAAATGTATGGACGGCGATCACAAAATTCCGGACGAATTTTGTGAACGTGTTTTTTCGTTTTCTCGCGATTGCGGGCGAACCAAGCGACGGATCGAAAAAAACCCAAAAGTAAAATGTGTTTAAAAACCCGATTTCTACATTATTGCCGAAGACACCAAAGCGCTATCTCGAAATTTTAAAAATCGATCGAAAATGTATGGACGGCGTTCACAAAATTCGTCCGGAATTTTGTAAACGTGTTTTTTCCGTTTTCTCTCAATTGCGGGCGAACCAAGCGACGGATCGAAAAAAACCCAAAAGTAAAATGCGTTTAAAAACCCGATTTCTACATTATTGCCGAAGACACCAAAGCGCTATCTCGAAATTTTAAAAATCGATTGAAATTGTATGGAGAAAGGATTGTTTTTTGAAGCCTGTCGAAAATACACTCACCGAGCCGTTTTTTGTATCGACCGACATACAAGTTTGCCTAGCTAACTTTTTCTTCCGGATTGGCCGCGGACCTCACTTTTCAATATCTAGTGGTGCCATGGACCACCAAAAGAGGCTTTTTAACATTTTCAACAATTTCGACTTTTTCGGATTTTCAACGTAAGGGGACTCGGGGCGACTTTTTTCGAGTCTGTCTAAAATACACTTACCAGATTTTTCAAAGGTGCGGACCGTCATACAAGTTTGCCTAGGTCAATTTTTTGTTCCAAATCGATCGCGGGTTTCTCTTTTCAATATTCAGGGCTCGAGTAGAGTACGAATATAGGGTTTTCTAATTTTTCGACATTTTCGACTTTTTTGGGATTTTTTCGGGTGTATCGAGCTTCGGCATAGCCATACCGTTTGTGTTTCTCAATTTTTTATTTGACTAGTCGTAAGTACTCGAGTAGATGAAACTTTTTGCCAAAGACACCATGCCTCGGAAACGACTCCTTCATGCTCAAAATTGGGGCCAATGGTGATTTTTATTACTTTTCCTTAGGGGGCCCAACACTTAAAAAATTTTCAAAATCGCGATTTTCCGATTGCGAGCTAGCGCTTTGCGGTCTTCGGCAATGTTTTAGATCTTGATGAGATAAGACTTTTTGGCCATGAGACATTTACCCCTCCGACCCCTCCTTCCCCCCGCAAATCGTCCTCCAAAGTGCAATTTTTGCTTTTTCACCTCTTTGCACGCACTGTTCGGCCCAAATGGCCACTTTCTATGGGTCTGAGCGCTTTGCGGTCTTCGGCAAACTTATAGATCGTACCAATTCCTAATTATAATTATTCCATTCCACCTTCGTACCTCTTCATCCCTGGCCACTATTCGCGTACCAAGGTAATTTTTGTTCATTTTGTCAACATTTTTCATTTTTGACTGCTTATATCGGCCTTGCCATGAACCGATAGCGCTTCGCTATGTTCCAACGTAAGTTAATACTACTCAATACCTTTTCAAATCATGTCTTAGGTTGCAATTTGCTTGCATACAGCCGGAGCTATGAGCGATACCGTAAAAAATACCGAAACTTGGAAAAATCTTTGGATCGCCCATATCCCCCCTTTGGGGGCCAGATATCGAAAAAAGTTCTGATTCAAAAAGTTGCGCATCAACGTGTTCTAGTTATGTCTAGAACATTTCACTTCGCTAGCTGGCCTGCAACTTAGCCGTAATTGGGATTTTAGGGTGTTCTTGGAGGGCCCATTTCCTGCGACTTGGTATCTTTTGGGCCCTATGTTTCGCTAATATCTCCACGAGTTTTCCAGATAGCATTCTCATACTTTCAGGGTGTTTAGAGCACTTCAAGACCTTTCCAACGCTATGCCGTTTGCTTCGCTCGGACATCTACAGCCGAAGTTATTCGAGGTACTTGGTACCTTACCCTGTTTTCTCAGTACTTGGTCGAAAATTTCGATCAGCCATATGACCGACTTGGACAACCCTGGGCGGGTTGACCCCATATAACTAAACTTTCGTCTTGTAAAGGCAAACTTATAAATGTTCTACGTCAACTCGCTATCTCGTACCGCCTTGACGGTATACTTGGTTCAAGGGCCATTTCCAGCGACTTGGTCGCAATTTCGCTCTAAGTTTCGCTAATGTCTTCGTCCGTGGACATGTTGATTTTTTGTTTGTATTTTTCCTTGATAGTCCCATTTGAAACTATTCCATACCAGAGCCAAGCGTCCCGCTAAGTGCCATACAGCCTGAGCTATAATTCATGATAGATACCTCTACCAGTTTTTGCCATACTTGGGTGCAAACCATGAATCACCCATATCTACACTTTGGAGGCCAGCTACCGCCTGGGCCACATATACTTTTTTGTTGGTCATACCATGCACAGTTTATAATTGTTCTACGCCAACTTGCTATCTCTTCTCCAACTTGCCGTTATTCTTGGTCCAAGTCCCATTTCGTTCGTTTTTGGACCCATTTTGCTATATGATTCACTAATAGCTTCGGCCACCAACATGCTGATTTTCTGTTCGTATTTTTCCTTAATAGTTCCACTCAGGTCCATTCTAAATCATACCGTGACTTGTCGCTCGGTGGCAAACTGACCGAGTTATAATTCATGAAAGGTACCTCAATTTGGTACACCACGTGGTCGGCCCAAAACATAAACCGACCAAACGACCGACTTGGAGCACCCTGACAGGGTTGCTCCCATATAATGAAAGTTGCGTCTTCCAACGTCCAACATATAAATATTCTACGACAAGTCGCTATCTCTCACCGTTCAGCCGGTATTCACCTTTCAAGGGTGGTTTTGGTCAAGTGCCATTTCCTGCGACTTGGTCCCCGAATTGGACCATCATCACCTAATATCTCCGTGATCTTTCAACTCAGCCTCATGAAACTTCCAGGGTAGATAGGTCTCCCCAAGACCTTTCCAACGGTATGCCGTTTGTCTTGCTCGGCCATCTACAGCCGAAGTTATTAAAGGTACTTGGTACCTTACCCTGTTTTCACCATACTTGTTCGTACTTGGGTGCAAAACATGAATCACCCATATCTCCACTTTGGGGGCCAGCTACCGCCTTGTCTCCATATACTTTTATGTTGATCATATTATGCACAATTTATAAATATTCTACGCCAACTTGCTACCTCGTCTCCAACTTGCCGTTATTCTTGGTTCAAGTCCCATTTCATTCGTTTTTGGACCCTTGTTGCTCTATGTTTCACTAATAGCTTTGCCCACCAACATGCTGATTTTCTATTCGTATTTTTCCGTAATAGTTCCTTTCAAGACCATTCCAAATCACAGCGTAACTTGTCGCTCGGTGAAAAACTGACCGAGTTATAATTCATGAAAGGTACCTCAACCTGGTACAGCACATGGTCGGCCCAAACCATAAACCGACCAAACGACCGACTTGGAGCACCCTGACCGGGTTGCTTCCATATAATGAAAGTTGCGTCTTTACCTGCCAAACGTATGAATATTCTACGCCAAGTCGCTATCTCTTACCGTTCAGCCGGTATTTACCTTCCAAGGGTGATTTTGGTCAAGTGCCATTTCCTGCGACTTGGTCCCCGAATTGGACAATCATCACCTAATATCTCCGTGGTCTTTCAACTCAGCCTCATGAAACTTTCAGGGTAGATAGGTCTCCCCAAGACCTTTCCAACGATATGCGCTTTGCCTCGCTCGGCCATCGACAGCCGAAGTTATTCATGGTACTTGGTACCTTACCCTGTTTTCACCATACTTGTTCGTACTTGGGTGCAAAACATGAATCACCCATATCTCCACTTTGGAGGCCAGCTACCGCCTTGTCTCCATATACTTTTTTGTTGGCCATATCATGCACAGTTTATAAATATTCTACGCCAACTTGCTACCTCGTCTCCAACTTGCCGTTATTCTTGGTTCAAGTCCCATTTCATTCGTTTTTGGACCCTTGTTGCTCTATGTTTCACTAATAGCTTCGCCCACCAACATGCTGATTTTCTATTCGTATTTTTCCGTAATAGTTCCTTTCAAGACCATTCCAAATCACAGCGTAACTTGTCGCTCGGTGAAAAACTGACCGAGTTATAATTCATGAAAGGTACCTCAACCTGGTACAGCACATGGTCGGCCCAAACCATAAACCGACCAAACGACCGACTTGGAGCACCCTGATCGGGTTGCTCCCATATAATGAAAGTTGCGTCTCTACCCGCCCAACGTATGAATATTCTACGCCAAGTCGCTATCTCTTACCGGTCAGCCGGTAATCACCTTTCAAGGGTGGTTTTGGTCAAGTGCCATTTCCTGCGACTTGGTCCCCGAATTGGACAATCATCACCTAATATCTCCGTGGTCTTTCAACTCAGCCTCATGAAACTTTCAGGGTAGATAGGTCTCCCCAAGACCTTTCCAACGATATGCGCTTTGCCTCGCTCGGCCATCGACAGCCGAAGTTATTCATGGTACTTGGTACCTTACCCTGTTTTCACCATACTTGTTCGCACTTGGGTGCAAAACATGAATCACCCATATCTCCACTTTGGAGGCCAGCTACCGCCTTGTCCCCATATACTTTTTTGTTGGCCATATCATGCACAGTTTATAAATATTCTACGCCAACTTGCTAACTCGTCTCCAACTTGCCGCTATTCTTGGTCCAAGTCCCATTTCATTCGTTTTTGGACCCATTTTGCTATATGTTTCACTAATAGCTTCGCCCACCAACATGCTGATTTTCTATCCGTATTTTTCCGTAATAGTTCCACTCAGGACCATTCCAAATCACAGCGTAACTTGTCGCTTGGTGGCAAACTGACCGAGTTATAATTCATGAAAGGTACCTCACCTTGGTACACCACGTGGTCAGCCCAAACCATAAACCAACCAAACGACCGACTTGGAGCACCCTGACCGGGTTGCTCCCATATAATGAAAGTTGCGTCTTTACCTGCCAAACGTATGAATATTCTACGCCAAGTCGCTATCTCTTACCGTTCAGCCGGTATTCACCTTTCAAGGGTGATTTTGGTCAAGTGCCATTTCCTGCGACTTGGTCCCCGAATTGGACCATCATCACCTAATATCTCCGTGGTCTTTCAACTCAGCCCCATGAAACTTACAGGGTAGATAGGTCTCCCCAAGACCTTTCCAACGATATGCCAATTGTCTCGCTAGGCCATCGACAGCCGAAGTTATTCATGGTACTTGGTACCTTACCCTGTTTTCACCATACTTGTTCGTACTTGGGTGCAAAACATGAATCACCCATATCTCCACTTTATGGGCCAGCTACCGCCTTGTCTGCATATACTTTTTTGTTGGTCATATTATGCACAGTTTATAAATATTCTACGCCAACTTGCTACCTCGTCTACAACTTGCGGTTATTCTTGGTCCAAGTCTCATTTCATTCGTTTTTGGACCCTTGTTGCTCTATGTTTCACTAATAGCTTCGCCCACCAACATGCTGATTTTCTATCCGTATTTTTCCGTAATAGTTCCACTCAGGACCATTCCAAATCACAGCGTAACTTGTCGCTTGGTGGCAAACTGACCGAGTTATAATTCATGAAAGGTACCTCACCTTGGTACACCACGTGGTCGGCCCAAACCATAAACCGACCAAACGACCGACTTGGAGCACCCTGACCGGGTTGCTCCTGTATAATGAAAGTTGCGTCTTTACCTGCCAAACGTATGAATATTCTACGCCAAGTCGCTATCTCTTACCGTTCAGCCGGTATTCACCTTTCAAAGGTGATTTTGGTCAAGTGCCATTTCCTGCGACTTGGTCCCCGAATTGGACCATCATCACCTAATATCTCCGTGGTCTTTCAACTCAGCCTCATGAAACTTTCAGGGTAGATAGGTCTCCCCAAGACCTTTCCAACGGTATGTGATTTGCCTCGCTAGGCCATCCACAGCCGAAGTTATTCATGGTACTTGGTACCTTACCCTGTTTTCACCATACTTGTTCGTACTTGGGTGCAAAACATGAATCACCCATATCTCCACTTTGGGGGCCAGCTACCGCCTTGTCCCCATATACTTTTTTGTTGGTCATATTATGCACAGTTTATAAATATTCTACGCCAACTTGCTAACTCGTCTCCAACTTGCCGTTATTCTTGGTCCAAGTCCCATTTCATTCGTTTTTGGACCCTTGTTGCTCCATGTTTCGCTAATAGCTTCGCCCACCAACATGCTGAATTTCTTTGCGTATTTTTCCTTGATAGTCCCACTCAGGACCATTCCAAATCACACCCTAGATTGTCGCTCGGAGGCAAACTGACCGAGTTATAATTCATGAAAAGTACCTCAACCTGGTACAGCACATGGTCGGCCCAAACCATAAACCGACCAAACGACCGACTTGGAGCACCCTGACCGGGTTGCTCCCATATAATGAAAGTTGCGTCTTCCAACGTCCAACATATAAATATTCTACGACAAGTCGCTATCTCTTATCGGTCAGCCGGTATTCACGACCCAAAGGTGAAAATGTATGGAGAGCGTTCACAAAATTCCGGACGAATTTTGTAAACGTGTTTTTCCGTTTTCTCTCAATTGCGGGCGAACTAAGCGTCGGATTGAAAAAAAACCCAAAAGTAAAATGTTTTTAAAAACCCGATTTCTCTTTGCAACTTTCAGAGTAGATAGGTCTCCCCAAGACCTTTCCAACGATTTGCCAATTGTCTCGCTAGGCCATCTACGGCCGAAGTTATTCGTGGTACTTGGTACCTTACCCTGTTTTCACCATACTTGGCCATACTTGGGTACAAACCTTGAATCACCCATATGTCCACCTTACAGGCCAGCTAGCGCCTTGCAACGTATGGTTTTTTGTTGGGTACAACATGAATAGTTTATAATTATTCTACGCCAACTTGCTACTTCGTCACCAACTTGCCGCTATTTCGTTTCCAACGTTTCCAAAACAGTACTGTTTCGCGAGATTGGATTGATGCAGCCTGAGCTACGCTTGATTTTGTGTTTTTAACGGTACTGAAAACCGGCCTAACGGGGGGAAAATCTTTGATATGGGAAATGAAAGTTCTAAAAGGTTGTCATTGTGTGCAACAAAAAAATTAAACCCAAAAACCATCATTTGGTGCAGACGGGTATTGTGGTTATATTATATACCCCCGGCAGCATACCACCCCCGCGCGATATGATTGGCTGTTTACAGCATACGTTTCCAAAACTGTTTTGTTTTGCGAGATTGGTTTGATGCAGCCAGAGCTACGCTTGGTGTTGTGTTTTTTACGGTACCGAAAACCGGCTCAACGAAGCCAAAATCGGTGGTGTCTGCCCTCATCTATGATTTTTTGAAAAAAAGGGCGGGCAAGATAGCGCTAAAAATGCTATCGATCACGCGCCACGCGAACTGTTGTGTCTTAAACGTACCTGAATCAATAGAAGCATCTACCTGAATCTCTAGCAGCATCGTACCTGAATCTCTAGAACGATCGTACTTTCTATTTAATTATTTACCTGCGTACCAACATGCCGATAATTAATTGAAGGCCTCTACCCGTTTGTATGAAACGTACCCTTAAACCTTATGTACAAATTAGGTACAACTTTAGCTCGTGTTTCACTGGCGTCTCAAATTTAAAAACGTCTGATAAAACAGCACAAACTTTTGCATACGAGCTAGAGGATTATTGTTTGGCTTAAATGTTGTTCGCCACAAGGCGTATATTTTGTCCGTGTATAGAATTTTGATCTCAGCTACCGAAAAGGGCGATATGGCCGAAGCACATGAGTGACAAAAATAGTGAACGAGAAACGTGTTTATCAATTTACCATGCATAATTGCCTTATCGTCGGTGTTCTACAGTAACGAAATGGTTTTCAAGGGCGATCTTTATCATTAATGTGGGAAAAGGAAAAAGTAACAGAGGGGAATATGACCATGACCAAGTTTAACCAACGGGTAATTTTCCCCCGAATACGAGTAGCCATACGTATGCGTCAAGTGCGCCACAACCGGTATGCAACAGTTCCGAACTGGTTTCTCCTGCAATTTCAATGCCACCAATGAGATAACGGTGTCGCGCCAGTCATAGTAGCGGTTCTTTTTCCTTCGAATTCCAGCAACGAATGGTGTACATCGATTGACCCTGACCCTGAAACCAACTTTATATTTCAAGGGCAGTCTCTTTAAAAGGTGTAACTAAGCGAAGTGAAAAACGATCGGGCTGTTGTTTAATTCTTGCTAACGGCTCATGCATGTCTTCAACAGTGGCGCACACTTGGCTATCCAGTGCATGGTACTTTTCATGAATTATCGCACGGGCAGTATGTAACCGAGCGGTTAGCTGGGCAAAGATTTAGAAAGCTTGTATTTGTTTTTATAAGCAGAAATAATCCGGTACATTGGATTCTTTTTTATCTATACCATAAGTGAAAGAAAATGAGGCAGTGAAAGAGGCGAATATGTCGATGACTAAGTTAAAAAATGTTTATTTTTTCTCAAAATATTAGCCGTCAAACGTTTGCGCCGAGTTCACCGCAGCCGGTAACCATACAGCAACCCGTAAAGTTTACTCGCAGATTTTGACTTTGCGTTTACGTTCTCTTTCTGGCACACGGAGCAGAAAGCCAGGTGCGCCAGAGTGTGTCTGCTATGAAGTCGATGCTCGCACATGCTGTAACTGATGCACTATGAGGCAGTTGGAGGAAATCCACCGAAATGGAATTAAATACGTATAAAGCTTGCCTTGAACACACTTGATCGTACGCAGAGAAATTATGTGTAACATTCTAGACGGATGTATTTGTTTCATAGTAAAATTAAAAAAGAACATTACATTTATTTTTAAAAGAATACAAAGTTTTCTCACAAACTATTAACCTCATACGGTTCTACTGTGTTTGCAAATGTGCGGAGTTTCCAACGTTTCTGTTCGCACGCTCGTCTGGCTCATGCGTTGTCTCGCTCACACGCGCCAGTTCTTGTGGCAAAACCCAACACAGTGTGAGAGCGAACGTTACTCTGCTGCATTCTCCTTCTCGGTTGTGCTGGCGCGATGCCGTAGCATGCTCTCTCTTTCGCTCGTTTAATGCCACTGGAGTCCGTCCTTCAACTATCGTATTTGCTAAATCTGGGTCAATGACCGTGCGTGCCCTACTTTCGTTGCTTGAATTCGGAGAAAAAGAAACCGTTAGAATGACTTGGTTTATTACATCACCTGTTCTTTCACGGCGTCGCCGTTATGACATTGGTTATAGTTACCAAGGTTCATTCGGAGCTTTTGCACCAGCATTTTTCGCAACAAATTTTTTTTTTCCCCATGACGGCTAATCGGTCGTTTGGGTCGTTGACCGGTCGCGGTGTACTCTTGGCATGGCAGAATAAGGTACCTGAATGATGAATTATCGTTATGGCTGTATACAACCGAGCGCCTTGCTAGGCACAGTTTCAGAAAGGTTGTTATTATCTTTTACGGCATAAATTACAAAAACAAAATATAATCATGTTTTCTGGAGTTGCCATAAGGCGCATTTTATGCGAGTACAAATAAAAACCAACCTCGCGCGTGATGATCGGCTGCATACATCATATGTTTCCAAAACTGTTTCGTTCGGGACGGGAGTAAAAATGAGTTGTACTTTTCGTTTAACTATATACCTGCCTGCCAATTTTCCAATCAAAAATTAATCTTTCGTTACCTGTTTCCATGAAAAGTGCGCTAAAACTCTACCTGTGTGCAACATTTTGTACTTGCTGACACGATGGGTACAATACTAGCTCGTGTTTCACAGGCATTTTAAATGATAAAACTTCTGCTGGAACAACAAACCGAGACATCATCTGTTCGCTTTCAAGTTAAAGCAAAACTTGTAGCTCATGTAACAAAATGGACCGATGGTGAACAAGATCTAAGCGTTAACGGTCACAGCCCATCAAGTTAGACATATCTCGCATAGCTGTTAACCATTCCGTTTAAAAATATTAAACGAGGGCGAACTTTGTAACATTTTTGGCGTGAAAAATGAGTGAAATCGTGCATGAAGCGCGTGTGAAACGTGAAATAAAACAGCAAAATAAATCACGAGAGCCAGCGAGAGTGAATTCAACGAGTGCGAGTATCGAAGCAAGGAAAAATGAAGCCAAAGCTCAAATTGCTTGAATACGAGCGTCTTATCGTTGAAAGTCTTTTCTTTCCTTGCATTAATTTTAATTGAGTTTTATTTTCGTAGATACTTGCCCTTTATAGATACTCGCTCAGGAAACGCATTTTGTGTTTTTAGTAAATTCTTTCGTTCGAGGATAGTTTTCAACAAAACACAAGTATGTTTATTGCAGCTTGACTATGTCAGCCGTTTTTTTATTATGGCTGATAGAACATTTACACGAATTTTACTCGACGGCAGATTTGCTAACTGCCGGGTGATGTTCACGACTATGATGATCAAATTTTTCCTGCAAAAGTTTCGGGCTAACATCAAACTCAAACGAAACCCAATATGTGAGTTAAATCGTGCATGTAATAAAAGTCATCATAAACATCGAGAGCCAGCGATAGCGAAATAAATAATGCGAGTAACGAATCCAGCGAAAATGAAGCCTTTGCATAAATAACTTGAACACGAATGTTTAATATGTGATGTTTGTTTATTTGCATGCATTAAAAATAAGCTATGTCTACATTTGCATGCATTAATTTATTTTATTGCATGCATTAAATTAATTAAAGGCATGCACTAATAAAGTTAAATTAATTTTTCCTATTAAAATAGATTGAGCGAGTGGACGCTTGACGACGACGATGAATTGTCCGGTTTCCTTCGTTTTGCACCCCTGTTGCGTTGATCCAAACAGCCAAAAAGGGTTGCATCGTCCAGCGCCGTCGACTCCGCAATCGGCAAGCCGTCGAAATCACCGGTGCTGCAACTTTCCTGGTCTTCGTCCACCACTTGAGTTTTCGTTAGCACAGCCTGCATGTACCGATCCAGCTCGTCCCACTCCGCCTGCATCTGAAAAGATGAACATGTATCAATATACGCCATAAGTTCGGTGATGTATTTTATCAGGGCGTCCTGGTGTTCTTTCTCGAATGCTGCTTTGCGGACTGTCGGCAGTCGGTGGAATCGCTTCCTTGCAGCCCGGTGACACCTCGCTGCGGTATATGGTGGTTTTTGTTGTCCGTACTTTGCGACGAAGTAATCGATTGTAGTGAGCGGAACGGATTGGGGCTTTCCGTTTGCCTCGTCAAACAGCCGCTTTTCTTCCTTTGTAAGCCGGTGGTTTTCCGAACGCGATGCTTTGATGATATAAGGCAGTTTCGTGGCAGGATCAGCATGCTTCCACAGCTTTTTCCGGTCGGCGCAAGTCAGATTTAAGGTGCTGTGTTGTTTTGTAAAAATATTGTAAGGTGTTATGGTGCGGTTTGCTTTCTTGTTGTACGTTGTTTTGGTTTGGTTCTGGTGGCTAGAAATAAACAAAACAAAACAAACAATACAGTCAATGAAAACAAAGGAACCTTTTGGTTGATTATTTAAGACTTACGAATATTGTTGCATTTCTTGTGGGGTTGTTTTCGGCGTCTTGCCCAAACACTCCCGGACTCCTTTCTTCTGCACGATGCAGAGCATTTCGTCCAGCGTCCGATGCATGTTTATGGTCTGCAACAACATTTTAGTAGCGCTCTTTGCTTCTTCGGCCGTACGGTTGCCGACAGCGACGCGAGCCCAGTCTATTTCCTGCAGCCGGGCATCTGCATTTAGCACGTCCTCTGCTGGCAAAATTGCTCGAAGCCCGTGGACCAAATCATTGTACTCTGATTCCGTCCACTGTTCGGCAGCTACGTTTCCGAAATTCGCTCCTTGTTCGGAGTCCGCCGATCCGAACAGATCCTCACTTGCATTTATCAGATTGGAAGCCATTTTCTTCACCAAACTTTTTATTTTTTCTGGAGAGTAACTTGTTGCGTCTGCTTTTTTTGACCGTAGAAATGAGTCTGCAAAATGGCGTCGTTTTTTGCGGCAGGTACATCGGACAAGATGGACATCTTCTGTCCTGCTTCCCAAAATGTCAGTTGAACGAAAAAGGAATTTATTATTTGACAATAGTTCACAAACAATATTTAGAACACGTTGTTTCTTTCTGCGTGAATGTGCCAATAATATTTCGATTATGTGAAAGAAACATGACTAAATTTTGAATAACGACTAGAGAGAACAATTCTTTTTAAAACTAGAATAATAAAAAAATTGGTTCATTGGTTTTCTTTATGCTTTTTGAAGAACTGAACCCGCATCTTGTAAACACGATGACATTGAAGAATATTGTCAAAAAGAAAACTTCGTACGGAATACATGTTTTTCTGTTTCAACAGACTTTATTTTAATATCCATATGCGGATATTGAAATAAAATTAATCTTTGTTGCCTTCAAATTACTTTTCCATCGATATATAATAATGCGAGATCGGTTGCAATCAACCCGTCCTATTCCCAGTCGAATGACGAAGAGCACCACATTAGGAAGGAAGGAAGGACTAAAAACAAAAACAGAAAAACCAGGATTCATTATTTTTAATGAAAATAAAACTCCACTCCGCTGGTTATTTAACTGCATTCCGCTAGTTCTACGCTCCGGTTAGCCTAAGCTTTAAAAATGACTGCCCTTGAAATGCAATTATGGTTTGAGAGTCAGGTTCAATCGGTGCACATATTTTGTTGCTGGAATTCTGAGGAAAAACAACCGTTCGTATGGCTCGCGCGTCGCCGTTAACACATTGGTTGCATTGACCTTCCAGATGAAAAAAGTTCGGTATTGGGCACATACCTGTGACTACTCGGATTCGGAGAAAAATAAACCGTTTGTTAGTCTAGGTCACGGCCAAATCACATTCTTTAACTTCATCGGTTACTCACATTGATGGTAAAAATCGCCCTTGAAAACTATTTCGGTACTGTAGAACACCTATGAAGAGGCTATTTTGTATGGTTTATTAATAAACACGTATTCCGTCCACTTTTTTCTCTCTGTCGATGGGATGTTGTTGGACTCCGCATAACGTTTCCAAAACAGTTTCGTTTTGCGAGATGGGTTTGATGCTGCCTGGGCTACGCTCGATTTTGTGTTTTTTACGGTACTGAAAACCGGCTCAACGGGGTCCAAATCAGTGATGTCTCCCCTAGCTCAAGATTTTTCTAAAAAACCATCGCATCTTCTTGCTCTCGACGGGATGTTGTTGGACTCCGCATAACGTTTCCAAAACTTATTTGTTTTGCGAGATTGGTTTGATACAGCCTGAGCTACGCAAGGTTTTGTGTTTTTTACGGTACCGAAAACCGGCTCAACGGGGCCAAAATCAGTGATGTCTCCCCTCATACCTGATTTTACTAAAAAACCATCGCATCTTCTCGCTCTCGACGGGATGTTGTTGGACTCCGCATAACGTTTCCAAAACTTATTTGTTTTGCGAGATTGGTTTGATACAGCCTGAGCTACGCTTGATTTTGAGTTTTTTACGGTACCGAAAACCGGCTCAACGGGGCCAAAATCAGTGATGTCTCCCCTCATACCTGATTTTACTAAAAAACCATCGCATCTTCTCGCTCTCGACGGGATGTTGTTGGACTTCGCATAACGTTTCCAAAACATATTTGTTTTGCGAGATTGGTTTGATACAGCCTGAGCTACGCAAGGTTTTGTGTTTTTTACGGTACCGAAAACCGGCTCAACGGGGCCAAAATCAGTGATGTCTCCCCTCATACCTGATTTTACTAAAAAACCATCGCATCTTCTCGCTCTCGACGGGATGTTGTTGGACTTCGCATAACGTTTCCAAAACATATTTGTTTTGCGAGATTGGTTTGATACAGCCTGAGCTACGCAAGGTTTTGTGTTTTTTACGGTACCGAAAACCGGCTCAACGGGGCCAAAATCAGTGATGTCTCCCCTCATACCTGATTTTACTAAAAAACCATCGCATCTTCTCGCTCTCGACGGGATGTTGTTGGACTCCGCATAACGTTTCCAAAACTTATTTGTTTTGCGAGATTGGTTTAATATAGCCTGAGCTACGCTTGATTTTGTGTTTTTTACGGTACTGAAAACCGGCTCAACGGGGCCAAAATCAGTGATGTCTCCCCTCATACCTGATTTTACTAAAAAACCATCGCATCTTCTCGCTCTCGACGGGATGTTGTTGGACTCCGCATAACGTTTCCAAAACATATTTGTTTTGCGAGATTGGTTTAATACAGCCTGAGCTACGCTTGATTTTGTGTTTTTTACGGTACTGAAAACCGGCTCAACGGGGCCAAAATCAGTGATGTCTCCCCTCATACCTGATTTTACTAAAAAACCATCGCATCTTCTCGCTCTCGACGGGATGTTGTTGGACTCCGCATAACGTTTCCAAAACTTATTTGTTTTGCGAGATTGGTTTGATACAGCCTGAGCTACGCAAGGTTTTGTGTTTTTTACGGTACCGAAAACCGGCTCAACGGGGCCAAAATCAGTGATGTCTCCCCTCATACCTGATTTTACTAAAAAACCATCGCATCTTCTCGCTCTCGACGGGATGTTGTTGGACTCCGCATAACGTTTCTAAAACTTATTTGTTTTGCGAGATTGGTTTGATACAGCCTGAGCTACGCAAGGTTTTGTGTTTTTTACGGTACTGAAAACCGGCTCAACAGGGATAAAATCAGTGATGTCTCCCCTCATACCTGATTTTACTAAAAAACCATCGCATCTTCTCGCTCTCGACGGGATGTTGTTGGACTCCGCATAACGTTTCCAAAACTTATTTGTTTTGCGAGATTGGTTTGATACAGCCTGAGCTACGCTTGATTTTGTGTTTTTTACGGTACCGAAAACCGGCTCAACGGGGCCAAAATCAGTGATGTCTCCCCTCATACCTGATTTTACTAAAAAACCATCGCATCTTCTCGCTCTCGACGGGATGTTGTTGGACTCCGCATAACGTTTTCAAAACTTATTTGTTTTGCGAGATTATTTTGATACAGCCTGAGCTACGCAAGGTTTTGTGTTTTTTACGGTACCGAAAACCGGCTCAACCGGGCCAAAATCAGTGATGTCTCCCCTCATACCTGATTTTACTAAAAAACCATCGCATCTTCTCGCTCTCGACGGGATGTTGTTGGACTCCGCATAACGTTTCCAAAACTTATTTGTTTTGCGAGATTGGTTTGATACAGCCTGAGCTACGCTTGATTTTGTGTTTTTTACGGTACCGAAAACCGGCTCAACGGGGCCAAAATCAGTGATGTCTCCCCTCATACCTGATTTTACTAAAAAACCATCGCATCTTCTCGCTCTCGACGGGATGTTGTTGGACTCCGCATAACGTTTTCAAAACTTATTTGTTTTGCGAGATTGGTTTGATACAGCCTGAGCTACGCAAGGTTTTGTGTTTTTTACGGTACCGAAAACCGGCTCAACCGGGCCAAAATCAGTGATGTCTCCCCTCATACCTGATTTGACTAAAAAACCATCGCATCTTCTCGCTCTCGACGGGATGTTGTTGGACTCCGCATAACGTTTCCAAAACTTATTTGTTTTGCGAGATTGGTTTGATACAGCCTGAGCTACGCAAGGTTTTGTGTTTTTTACGGTACCGAAAACCAGCTCAACGGGGTCCAAATCAGTGATGTCTCCCCTCATACCTGATTTTACTAAAAAACCATCGCATCTTCTCGCTCTCGACGGGATGTTGTTGGACTCCGCATAACGTTTCCAAAACTTATTTGTTTTGCGAGATTGTTTTGATACAGCCTGAGCTACGCTTGGTTTTGTGTTTTTTACGGTACCGAAAACCGGCTCAACGGGGTCCAAATCAGTGATGTCTCCCCTCATACCTGATTTTACTAAAAAACCATCGCATCTTCTCGCTCTCGACGGGATGTTGTTGGACTCCGCATAACGTTTCCAAAACTTATTTGTTTGGCGAGATTGGTTTGATACAGCCTGAGCTACGCAAGGTTTTGTGTTTTTTACGGTACCGAAAACCGGCTCAACGGGGCCAAAATCAGTGATGTCTCCCCTCATACCTGATTTTACTAAAAAACCATCGCATCTTCTCGCTCTCGACGGGATGTTGTTGGACTCCGCATAACGTTTCCAAAACTTATTTGTTTTGCGAGATTGGTTTGATACAGCCTGAGCTACGCTTGATTTTGTGTTTTTTACGGTACTGAAAACCGGCTCAACGGGGTCCAAATCAGTGATGTCTCCCCTCATACCTGATTTTACTAAAAAACCATCGCATCTTCTCGCTCTCGACGGGATGTTGTTGGACTCCGCATAACGTTTCCAAAACTTATTTGTTTTGCGAGATTGGTTTGATACAGCCTGAGCTACGCAAGGTTTTGTGTTTTTTACGGTACCGAAAACCGGCTCAACGGGGCCAAAATCAGTGATGTCTCCCCTCATACCTGATTTTACTAAAAAACCATCGCATCTTCTCGCTCTCGACGGGATGTTGTTGGACTCCGCATAACGTTTCCAAAACATATTTGTTTTGCGAGATTGGTTTAATACAGCCTGAGCTACGCTTGATTTTGTGTTTTTTACGGTACTGAAAACCGGCTCAACGGGGCCAAAATCAGTGATGTCTCCCCTCATACCTGATTTTACTAAAAAACCATCGCATCTTCTCGCTCTCGACGGGATGTTGTTGGACTTCGCATAACGTTTCCAAAACATATTTGTTTTGCGAGATTGGTTTGATACAGCCTGAGCTACGCAAGGTTTTGTGTTTTTTACGGTACCGAAAACCGGCTCAACGGGGCCAAAATCAGTGATGTCTCCCCTCATACCTGATTTTACTAAAAAACCATCGCATCTTCTCGCTCTCGACGGGATGTTGTTGGACTCCGCATAACGTTTCCAAAACTTATTTGTTTTGCGAGATCGGTTTGATACAGCCTGAGCTACGCTTGATTTTGTGTTTTTTACGGTACTGAAAACCGGCTCAACGGGGCCAAAATCAGTGATGTCTCCCCTCATACCTGATTTTATTAAAAAACCATCGCATCTTCTCGCTCTCGACGGGATGTTGTTGGACTCCGCATAACGTTTCCAAAACTTATTTGTTTTGCGAGATTGGTTTGATACAGCCTGAGCTACGCTTGATTTTGTGTTTTTTACGGTACTGAAAACCGGCTCAACGGGGCCAAAATCAGTGATGTCTCCCCTCATACCTGATTTTACTAAAAAACCATCGCATCTTCTCGCTCTCGACGGGATGTTGTTGGACTTCGCATAACGTTTCCAAAACATATTTGTTTTGCGAGATTGGTTTGATACAGCCTGAGCTACGCAAGGTTTTGTGTTTTTTACGGTACCGAAAACCGGCTCAACGGGGCCAAAATCAGTGATGTCTCCCCTCATACCTGATTTTACTAAAAAACCATCGCATCTTCTCGCTCTCGACGGGATGTTGTTGGACTCCGCATAACGTTTCCAAAACTTATTTGTTTTGCGAGATCGGTTTGATACAGCCTGAGCTACGCAAGGTTTTGTGTTTTTTACGGTACCGAAAACCGGCTCAACGGGGCCAAAATCAGTGATGTCTCCCCTCATACCTGATTTTACTAAAAAACCATCGCATCTTCTCGCTCTCGACGGGATGTTGTTGGACTCCGCATAACGTTTCCAAAACTTATTTGTTTTGCGAGATTGGTTTGAAACAGCCTGAGCTACGCAAGGTTTTGTGTTTTTTACGGTACCGAAAACCGGCTCAACGGGGCCAAAATCAGTGATGTCTCCCCTCATACCTGATTTTACTAAAAAACCATCGCATCTTCTCGCTCTCGACGGGATGTTGTTGGACTCCGCATAACGTTTCCAAAACTTATTTGTTTTGCGAGATTGGTTTGATACAGCCTGAGCTACGCAAGGTTTTGTGTTTTTTACGGTACCGAAAACCGGCTCAACGGGGCCAAAATCAGTGATGTCTCCCCTCATACCTGATTTTACTAAAAAACCATCGCATCTTCTCGCTCTCGACGGGATGTTGTTGGACTCCGCATAACGTTTCCAAAACTTATTTGTTTTGCGAGATTGGTTTGATACAGCCTGAGCTACGCAAGGTTTTGTGTTTTTTACGGTACCGAAAACCGGCTCAACGGGGCCAAAATCAGTGATGTCTCCCCTCATAAATGATTTTACTAAAAAACCATCGCATCTTATCGCTCTCGACGGGATGTTGTTGGACTCCGCATAACGTTTCCAAAACTTATTTGTTTTGCGAGATTGGTTTGATACAGCCTGAGCTACGCTTGATTTTGTGTTTTTTACGGTACTGAAAACCGGCTCAACGGGGCCAAAATCAGTGATGTCTCCCCTCATACCTGATTTTACTAAAAAACCATCGCATCTTCTCGCTCTCGACGGGATGTTGTTGGACTCCGCATAACGTTTCCAAAACTTATTTGTTTTGCGAGATTGGTTTGATACAGCCTGTGCTACGCTTGATTTTGTGTTTTTTACGGTACCGAAAACCGTCTCAACGGGGTCCACATCAGTGATGTCTCCCCTCATACCTGATTTGACTAAAAAACCATCGGATCTTCTCGCTCTCGACGGGATGTTGTTGGACTCCGCATAACGTTTCCAAAACTTATTTGTTTTGCGAGATTGGTTTGATACAGCCTGAGCTACGCAAGGTTTTGTGTTTTTTACGGTACCGAAAACCGGCTCAACGGGGCCAAAATCAGTGATGTCTCCCCTCACACCTGATTTTACTAAAAAACCATCGCATCTTCTCGCTCTCGACGGGATGTTGTTGGACTCCGCATAACGTTTCCAAAACTTATCTGTTTTGCGAGATTGGTTTGATACAGCCTGAGCTACGCTTGATTTTGTGTTTTTTACGGTACCGAAAACCGGCTCAACGGGGTCCAAATCAGTGATGTCTCCCCTCATACCTGATTTGACTAAAAAACCATCGGATCTTCTCGCTCTCGACGGGATGTGGTTGGACTCCGCATAACGTTTCCAAAACTTATTTGTTTTGCGAGATTGGTTTGATACAGCCTGAGCTACGCAAGGTTTTGTGTTTTTTACGGTACCGAAAACCGGCTCAACGGGGCCAAAATCAGTGATGTCTCCCCTCATACCTGATTTTACTAAAAAACCATCGGATCTTCTCGCTCTCGACGGGATGTTGTTGGACTCCGCATAACGTTTCCAAAACTTATTTGTTTTGCGAGATTGGTTTGATACAGCCTGAGCTACGCTTGATTTTGTGTTTTTTACGGTACCGAAAACCGGCTCAACGGGGCCAAAATCAGTGATGTCTCCCCTCATACCTGATTTTACTAAAAAACCATCGCATCTTCTCGCACTCGACGGGATGTTGTTGGACTCCGCATAACGTTTCCAAAACTTATTTGTTTTGCGAGATTGGTTTGATACAGCCTGAGCTACGCTTGATTTTGTGTTTTTTACGGTACCGAAAACCGGCTCAACGGGGCCAAAATCAGTGATGTCTCCCCTCATACCTGATTTTACTAAAAAACCATCGCATCTTCTCGCTCTCGACGGGGTGTTGTTGGACTCCGCATAACGTTTCCAAAACTTATTTGTTTTGCGAGATTGGTTTGATACAGCCTGTGCTACGCTTGATTTTGTGTTTTTTACGGTACCGAAAACCGTCTCAACGGGGTCCACATCAGTGATGTCTCCCCTCATACCTGATTTGACTAAAAAACCATCGGATCTTCTCGCTCTCGACGGGATGTTGTTGGACTCCGCATAACGTTTCCAAAACTTATTTGTTTTGCGAGATTGGTTTGATACAGCCTGAGCTACGCAAGGTTTTGTGTTTTTTACGGTACCGAAAACCGGCTCAACGGGGCCAAAATCAGTGATGTCTCCCCTCATACCTGATTTTACTAAAAAACCATCGCATCTTCTCGCTCTCGACGGGATGTTGTTGGACTCCGCATAACGTTTCCAAAACTTATTTGTTTTGCGAGATTGGTTTGATACAGCCTGAGCTACGCATGATTTTGTGTTTTTTACGGTACCGAAAACCGGCTCAACGGGGCCAAAATCAGTGATGTCTCCCCTCATACCTGATTTTACTAAAAAACCATCGCATCTTCTCGCTCTCGACGGGATGTTGTTGGACTCCGCATAACGTTTCCAAAACTTATTTGTTTTGCGAGATTGGTTTGATACAGCCTGAGCTACGCTTGATTTTGTGTTTTTTACGGTACCGAAAACCGGCTCAACGGGGCCAAAATCAGTGATTTCTCCCCTCATACCTGATTTTACTAAAAAACCATCGCATCTTCTCGCTCTCGACGGGATGTTGTTGGACTCCGCATAACGTTTTCAAAACTTATTTGTTTTGCGAGATTGGTTTGATACAGCCTGAGCTACGCAAGGTTTTGTGTTTTTTACGGTACCGAAAACCGGCTCAACGGGGTCCAAATCAGTGATGTCTCCCCTCATACCTGATTTGACTAAAAAGCCATCGGATCTTCTCGCTCTCGACGGGATGTTGTTGGACTCCGCATAACGTTTCCAAAACTTATTTGTTTTGCGAGATTGGTTTGATACAGCCTGAGCTACGCAAGGTTTTGTGTTTTTTACGGTACCGAAAACCGGCTCAACGGGGCCAAAATCAGTGATGTCTCCCTTCACACCTGATTTTACTAAAAAACCATCGCATCTTCTCGCTCTCGACGGGATGTTGTTGGACTCCGCATAACGTTTCCAAAACTTATCTGTTTTGCGAGATTGGTTTGATACAGCCTGAGCTACGCTTGATTTTGTGTTTTTTACGGTACCGAAAACCGGCTCAACGGGGTCCAAATCAGTGATGTCTCCCCTCATACCTGATTTGACTAAAAAACCATCGGATCTTCTCGCTCTCGACGGGATGTGGTTGGACTCCGCATAACGTTTCCAAAACTTATTTGTTTTGCGAGATTGGTTTGATACAGCCTGAGCTACGCAAGGTTTTGTGTTTTTTACGGTACCGAAAACCGGCTCAACGGGGCCAAAATCAGTGATGTCTCCCCTCATACCTGATTTTACTAAAAAACCATCGGATCTTCTCGCTCTCGACGGGATGTTGTTGGACTCCGCATAACGTTTCCAAAACTTATTTGTTTTGCGAGATTGGTTTGATACAGCCTGAGCTACGCTTGATTTTGTGTTTTTTACGGTACCGAAAACCGGCTCAACGGGGCCAAAATCAGTGATGTCTCCCCTCATACCTGATTTTACTAAAAAACCATCGCATCTTCTCGCACTCGACGGGATGTTGTTGGACTCCGCATAACGTTTCCAAAACTTATTTGTTTTGCGAGATTGGTTTGATACAGCCTGAGCTACGCTTGATTTTGTGTTTTTTACGGTACCGAAAACCGGCTCAACGGGGCCAAAATCAGTGATGTCTCCCCTCATACCTGATTTTACTAAAAAACCATCGCATCTTCTCGCTCTCGACGGGATGTTGTTGGACTCCGCATAACGTTTCCAAAACTTATTTGTTTTGCGAGATTGGTTTGATACAGCCTGTGCTACGCTTGATTTTGTGTTTTTTACGGTACCGAAAACCGTCTCAACGGGGTCCACATCAGTGATGTCTCCCCTCATACCTGATTTGACTAAAAAACCATCGGATCTTCTCGCTCTCGACGGGATGTTGTTGGACTCCGCATAACGTTTCCAAAACTTATTTGTTTTGCGAGATTGGTTTGATACAGCCTGAGCTACGCAAGGTTTTGTGTTTTTTACGGTACCGAAAACCGGCTCAACGGGGCCAAAATCAGTGATGTCTCCCCTCATACCTGATTTTACTAAAAAACCATCGCATCTTCTCGCTCTCGACGGGATGTTGTTGGACTCCGCATAACGTTTCCAAAACTTATTTGTTTTGCGAGATTGGTTTGATACAGCCTGAGCTACGCATGATTTTGTGTTTTTTACGGTACCGAAAACCGGCTCAACGGGGCCAAAATCAGTGATGTCTCCCCTCATACCTGATTTTACTAAAAAACCATCGCATCTTCTCGCTCTCGACGGGATGTTGTTGGACTCCGCATAACGTTTCCAAAACTTATTTGTTTGGCGAGATTGGTTTGATACAGCCTGAGCTACGCAAGGTTTTGTGTTTTTTACGGTACCGAAAACCGGCTCAACGGGGCCAAAATCAGTGATGTCTCCCCTCATACCTGATTTTACTAAAAAACCATCGCATCTTCTCGCTCTCGACGGGATGTTGTTGGACTCCGCATAACGTTTCCAAAACTTATTTGTTTTGCGAGATTGGTTTGATACAGCCTGAGCTACGCTTGATTTTGTGTTTTTTACGGTACTGAAAACCGGCTCAACGGGGCCAAAATCAGTGATGTCTCCCCTCATACCTGATTTTACTAAAAAACCATCGCATCTTCTCGCTCTCGACGGGATGTTGTTGGACTCCGCATAACGTTTCCAAAACTTATTTGTTTTGCGAGATTGTTTTGATACAGCCTGAGCTACGCTTGGTTTTGTGTTTTTTACGGTACCGAAAACCGGCTCAACGAAGCCAAAATCGGTGGTGTCTGCCCTCATCTATGATTTTTTGAAAAAAAGGGCGGGCAAGATAGCGCTAAAAATGCTATCGATCACGCGCCACGCGAACTGTTGTGTCTTAAACGTACCTGAATCAATAGAAGCATCTACCTGAATCTCTAGCAGCATCGTACCTGAATCTCTAGATCGATCGTACTTTCTATTTAATTATTTACCTGCGTACCAACATGCCGATAATTAATTGAAGGCCTCTACCCGTTTGTATGAAACGTACCCTTAAACCTTATGTACAAATTAGGTACAACTTTAGCTCGTGTTTCACTGGCGTCTCAAATTTAAAAACGTCTGATAAAACAGCACAAACTTTTGCATACGAGCTAGAGGATTATTGTTTGGCTTAAATGTTGTTCGCCACAAGGCGTATATTTTGTCCGTGTATAGAATTTTGATCTCAGCTACCGAAAAGGGCGATATGGCCGAAGCACATGAGTGACAAAAATAGTGAACGAGAAACGTGTTTATCAATTTACCATGCATAATTGCCTTATCGTCGGTGTTCTACAGTAACGAAATGGTTTTCAAGGGCGATCTTTATCATTAATGTGGGAAAAGGAAAAAGTAACAGAGGGGAATATGACCATGACCAAGTTTAACCAACGGGTAATTTTCCCCCGAATACGAGTAGCCATACGTATGCGTCAAGTGCGCCACAACCGGTATGCAACAGTTCCGAACTGGTTTCTCCTGCAATTTCAATGCCACCAATGAGATAACGGTGTCGCGCCAGTCATAGTAGCGGTTCTTTTTCCTTCGAATTCCAGCAACGAATGCTGTACATCGATTGACCCTGACCCTGAAACCAACTTTATATTTCAAGGGCAGTCTCTTTAAAAGGTGTAACTAAGCGAAGTGAAAAACGATCGGGCTGTTGTTTAATTCTTGCTAACGGCTCATGCATGTCTTCAACAATGGCGCACACTTGGCTATCCAGTGCATGGTACTTTTCATGAATTATCGCACGGGCAGTATGTAACCGAGCGGTTAGCTGGGCAAAGATTTAGAAAGCTTGTATTTGTTTTTATAAGCAGAAATAATCCGGTACATTGGATTCTTTTTTATCTATACCATAAGTGAAAGAAAATGAGGCAGTGAAAGAGGCGAATATGGCGATGACTAAGTTAAAAAATGTTTATTTTTTCTCAAAATATTAGCCGTCAAACGTTTGCGCCGAGTTCACCGCAGCCGGTAACCATACAGCAACCCGTAGAGTTTACTCGCAGATTTCGACTTTGCGTTTACGTTCTCTTTCTGGCACACGGAGCAGAAAGCCAGGTGCGCCAGAGTGTGTCTGCTATGAAGTCGAAGCTCGCACATGCTGTAACAGATGCACTATGAGGCAGTTGGAGGAAATCCGCCGAAATGGAATTAAATACGTATAAAGCTTGCCTTGAACAAACTTGATCGTACGCCAAGAAATTATGTGTAACATTCTAGACGGATGTATTTGTTTCATAGTCCAATTAAAATAGAACATTACATTTATTTTTAAAAGAATACAAAGTTTTCTCACAAACTATTAACCTCATACGGTTCTACTGTGTTTGCAAATGTGCGGAGTTTCCAACGTTTCTGTTCGCACGCTCGTCTGGCTCATGCGTTGTCTCGCTCACGCACGCCAGTTCTTGTGGCAAAACCCAACACAGTGTGAGAGCGAACGTTACTCTGCTGCACTCTCCTTCTCGGTTGTGCTGGCGCGATGCCGTAGCATGCTCTCTCTTTCGCTCGTTAAATGCCTCTGGAGTCCGTCCTTCAACTATCGTATTTGCTAAATCTGGGTCAATGACCGTGCGTGCCCTACTTTCGTTGCTTGAATTCGGAGAAAAAGAAACCGTTAGAATGACTTGGTTTATTACATCACCTGTTCTTTCACGGCGTCGCCGTTATGACATTGGTTATAGTTACCAAGGTTCATTCGGAGCTTTTGCACCAGCATTTTTCGCAACAAATTTGTTTTTCCCCTTGACGGCTAATCGGTCGTTTGGGTCGTTGACCGATCGCGGTGTACTCTTGGCATGGCAGAATAAGGTACCTGAATGATGAATTATCGTTATGGCTGTATACAACCGAGCGCCTTGCTAGGCACAGTTTCAGAAACTTTGTTATTATCTTTTACGGCATAAATTACAAAAACAAAATATAATCATGTTTTCTGGAGTTGCCATTAGGCGCATTTTATGCGAGTACAAATAAAAACCAACCTCGCGCGTGATGATCGGCTGCATACATCATATGTTTCCAAAACTGTTTCGTTCGGGACGGGAGTAAAAATGAGTTGTACTTTACGTTTAATTATATACCTGCCTGCCAATATTCCAATCAAAAATTAATCTTTCGTTACCTGTTTCCATGAAAAGTGCGCTAAAACTCTACCTGTGTGCAACATTTTGTACTTGCTGACACGATGGGTACAATACTAGCTTGTAGTTCATAGGCGTTTTGAATGATAAAACTTCTGCTGGAACAGCAAACCAAGACAACATCTGTTCGCTTTCAAGTTAAAGCAAAACTTGTAGCACATGTAACAAAATGGACCGATGGTGAACAAGATCTTAGCGTTAACGGTCACAGCCCATCAAGTAAGACATATCTCGCATAGCTGTTAATCATTCCGTTTAAAAATATTAAACGAGGGCGAACTTTGTAACATATTTGGCGTAAAAAATGAGTGAAATCGTGCATGAAGCGTGTGTGAAACGTGAAATAAAACAGCAAAATAAATCACGAGAGCCAGCGAGAGTGAATTCAACGAGTGCGAGTATCGAAGCAAGGAAAAATGAAGCCAAAGCTCAAATTGCTTGAATACGAGCGTCTTATCGTTGAAAGTCTTTGCTTTCCTTGCATTTATTTTAATTGAGTTTTATTTTCGTAGATACTTGCTCTTTATAGATACTTGCTCAGGAAACGCATTTTGTGTTTTAAGTAAATTCTTTCGTTCGAGGATAGTTTTCAACAAAACACATGTATGTTTATTGCAGCTTGACTATGTCAGCCGTTTTTTTATTATGGCTGATAGAACATTTACACGAATTTTACACGACGGCAGATTTACTAACTGCCGGGTGATGTTCATGACTATGATGATCAAATTATTCCTGCAAAAGTTTCGGGCTAACATCACCCTCAAACGAAACCCAATATGTGAGTTAAATCGTGCATGTAATAAAAGTCATCATAAACATCGAGAGCCAGCGATAGCGAAATAAATAATGCGAGTAACGAATCCAGCGAAAATGAAGCCTTTGCATAAATAACTTGAATACGAATGTTTATTATGTGATGTTTGTTTATTTGCATGCATTAAAAATAAGCTATGTCTACATATGCATGCATTAATTTATTTTATTGCATGCATTAAATTAATTAAAGGCATGCACTAATAAAGTAAAATTAATTTTTCCTATTAAAATAGATTGAGCGAGTGGACGCTTGACGACGACGATGAATTGTCCGGTTTCCTTCGTTTAGCACCCCTGTTGCGTTGATCCAAACAGCCAAAAAGGGTTGCATCGTCCAGCGCCGTCGACTCCGCAATCGGCAAGCCGTCGAAATCACCGGTGCTGCAACTTTCCTGGTCTTCGTCCACCACTTGAGTTTTCGTTAGCACAGCCTGCATGTACCGATCCAGCTCGTCCCACTCCGCCTGCATCTGAAAAGATGAACATGTATCAATATACGCAATAAGTTCGGTGATGTATCTTATAAGGGCGTCGTGGTGTTCCTTCTCGAATGCTGCTTTGCGGACTGTCGGCAGTCGGTGGAATCGCTTCCTTGCAGCCCGGTGACACCTCGCTGCGGTATATGGTGGTTTTTGTTGTCCGTACTTTGCGACGAAGTAATCAATTGTAGTGAGTGGAACGGATTGGGGCTTTCCGTTTGCCTCGTCAAACAGCCGCTTTTCTTCCTTTGTAAGCCGGTGGTTTTCCGAACGCGATGCTTCGATGATATAAGGCAGTTTCGTGGCAGGATCAGCATGCTTCCACAGCTTTTTCCGGTCGGCGCAAGTCAGATTTAAGGTGGTGTGTTGTTTTGTAAAAATATTGTAAGGTGTTATGGTGCGGTTTGCTTTCTTGTTGTATGTTGTTTTGGTTTGGTTCTGGTGGCTAGAAATAAACAAAACAAAACAAACAATACAGTCAATGAAAACAAAGGAACCTTTTGGTTGATTATTTAAGACTTACGAATATTGTTGCATTTCTTGTGGGGTTGTTTTCGGCGTCTTGCCCAAACACTCCCGGACTCCTTTCTTCTGCACGATGCAGAGCATTTCGTCCAGCGTCCGATGCATGTTTATGGTCTGCAACAACATTTTAGTAGCGCTCTTTGCTTCTTCGGCCGTACGGTTGCCGACAGCGACGCGAGCCCAGTCTATTTCCTGCAGCCGGGCATCTGCATTTAGCACGTCCTCTGCTGGCAAAATTGCTCGAAGCCCGTGGACCAAATCAATGTACTCTGATTCCGTCCACTGTTCGGCAGCTACGTTTCCGAAATTCGCTCCTTGTTCGGAGTCCGCCGATCCGAACAGATCCTCACTTGCATTCATCAGATTGGAAGCCATTTTCTTCACCAAACTTTTTATTTTTTCTGGAGAGTAACTTGTTGCGTCTGCTTTTTTTGACCGTAGAAATGAGTCTGCAAAATGGCGTCGTTTTTTGCGGCAGGTACATCGGACAAGATGGACATCTTCTGTCCTGCTTCCCAAAATGTCAGTTGAACGAAAAAGGAATTTATTATTTGACAATAGTTCACAAACAATATTTAGAACACGTTGTTTCTTTCTGCGTGAATGTGCCAATAATATTTCGATTATGTGAAAGAAACATGACTAAATTTTGAATAACGACTAGAGAGAACAATTCTTTTTAAAACTAGAATAATAAAAAAATTGGTTCATTGGTTTTCTTTATGCTTTTTGAAGAACTGAACCCGCATCTTGTAAACACGATGACATTGAAGAATATTGTCAAAAAGAAAACTTCATACGGAATACATGTTTTTCTGTTTCAACAGACTTTATTTTAATATCCATCTGCGGATATTGAAATAAAATTAATCTTTGTTGCCTTCAAATTACTTTTCCATCGATATATAATAATGCGAGATCGGTTGCAATCAACCCGTCTTATTCCCAGTCGAATGACGAAGAGCACCACATAAGGAAGGAAGGAAGGACTAAAAACATAAACAGAAAAACAAGGATTCATTATTTTTAATGAAAATAAAACTCCACTCCGCTGGTTATTTAACTGCATTCCGCTAGTTCTACGCTCCAGTTAGCCTAAGCTTTAAAAATGACTGCCCTTGAAATGCAATTATGGTTTGAGAGTCAGGTTCAATCGGTGCACACATTTTGTTGCTGGAATTCTGAGGAAAAACAACCGTTCGTATGGCTCGCGCGTCGCCGTTAACACATTGGTTGCATTGACCTTCCAGATGAAAAAAGTTCGGTATTGGGCACATACCTGTGACTACTCGAATTCGGAGAAAAATAAACCGTTTGTTAGTCTAGGTCACGGCCACATCACATTCTTTAACTTCATCGGTTACTCACATTGATGGTAAAAATCGCCCTTGAAAACTATTTCGGTACTGTAGAACACCGATGAAGAGGCTATTTTGTATGGTTTTTTAATAAACACGTATTTCGTCCACTTTTTTCTCTCTGTCGATGGGATGTTGTTGGATTCCGCATAACGTTTCCAAAACAGTTTCGTTTTGCGAAATTGGTTTGATGCTGCCTGGGCTACGCTCGATTTTGTGTTTTTTACGGTACTGAAAACCGGCTCAACGGGGCCAAAATCAGTGATGTCTCCCCTCATACCTGATTTTACTAAAAAACCATCGCATCTTCTCGCTCTCGACGGGATGTTGTTGGACTCCGCATAACGTTTCCAAAACTTATTTGTTTTGCGAGATTGGTTTGAAACAGCCTGAGCTACGCTTGATTTTGTGTTTTTTACGGTACAGAAAACCGGCTCAACGGGGCCAAAATCAGTGATGTCTCCCCTCATACCTGATTTTACTAAAAAACCATCGCATCTTCTCGCTCTCGACGGGATGTTGTTGGACTCCGCATAACGTTTCCAAAACTTATTTGTTTTGCGAGATTGGTTTGATACAGCCTGAGCTACGCTTGATTTTGTGTTTTTTACGGTACTGAAAACCGGCTCAACGGGGTCCAAATCAGTGATGTCTCCCCTCATACCTGATTTTACTAAAAAACCATCGCATCTTCTCGCTCTCGACGGGATGTTGTTGGACTCCGCATAACGTTTCCAAAACTTATTTGTTTTGCGAGATTGGTTTGATACAGCCTGAGCTACGCAATGTTTTGTGTTTTTTACGGTACCGAAAACCGGCTCAACGGGGCCAAAATCAGTGATGTCTCCCCTCATACCTGATTTTTCTAAAAAACCGTCGCATCTTCTCGCTCTCGACGGGATGTTGTTGGACTCCGCATAACGTTTCCAAAACTTATTTGTTTTGCGAGATTGGTTTGAAACAGCCTGAGCTACGCTTGATTTTGTGTTTTTTACGGTACCGAAAACCGGCTCAACGGGGCCAAAATCAGTGATGTCTCCCCTCATACCTGATTTTACTAAAAAACCATCGCATCTTCTCGCTCTCGACGGGATGTTGTTGGACTCCGCATAACGTTTCCAAAACTTATTTGTTTTGCGAGATTGGTTTGATACAGCCTGAGCTACGCAAGGTTTTGTGTTTTTTACGGTTCCGAAAACCGGCTCAACGGGGTCCAAATCAATGATGTCTCCCCTCATACCTGAATTTACTAAAAAACCATCGCATCTTCTCGCTCTCGACGGGATGTTGTTGGACTCCGCATAACGTTTCCAAAACTTATTTGTTTTGCGAGATTGGTTTGATACAGCCTGAGCTACGCAAGGTTTTGTGTTTTTTACGGTACCGAAAACCGGCTCAACGGGGCCAAAATCAGTGATGTCTCCCCTCATACCTGATTTTACTAAAAAACCATCGCATCTTCTCGCTCTCGACGGGATGTTGTTGGACTCCGCATAACGTTTCCAAAACTTATTTGTTTTGCGAGATTGGTTTGATACAGCCTGAGCTACGCTTGATTTTGTGTTTTTTACGGTACCGAAAACCGGCTCAACGGGGTCCAAATCAGTGATGTCTCCCCTAATACCTGATTTGACTAAAAAACCATCGGATCTTCTCGCTCTCGACGGGATGTGGTTGGACTCCGCATAACGTTTCCAAAACTTATTTGTTTTGCGAGATTGGTTTGAAACAGCCTGAGCTACGCAAGGTTTTGTGTTTTTTACGGTACCGAAAACCGGCTCAACGGGGCCAAAATCAGTGATGTCTCCCCTCATACCTGATTTTACTAAAAAACCATCGCATCTTCTCGCTCTCGACGGGATGTTGTTGGACTCCGCATAACGTTTCCAAAACTTATTTGTTTTGCGAGATTGGTTTGATACAGCCTGAGCTACGCAAGGTTTTGTGTTTTTTACGGTACCGAAAACCGGCTCAACGGGGCCAAAATCAGTGATGTCTCCCCTCATACCTGATTTTACTAAAAAACCATCGCATCTTCTCGCTCTCGACGGGATGTTGTTGGACTCCGCATTACGTTTCCAAAACTTATTAGTTTTGCGAGATTTTTTTGATACAGCCTGAGCTACGCTTGATTTTGTGTTTTTTACGGTACCGAAAACCGGCTCAACGGGGCCAAAATCAGTGATGTCTCCCCTCATACCTGATTTTACTAAAAAACCATCGCATCTTCCCGCTCTCGACGGGATGTTGTTGGACTCCGCATAACGTTTCCAAAACTTATTTGTTTTGCGAGATTGGTTTGATACAGCCTGAGCTACGCTTGATTTTGTATTTTTTACGGTACCGAAAACCGGCTCAACGGGGCCAAAATCAGTGATGTCTCCCCTCATACCTGATTTTACTAAAAAACCATCGCATCTTCTCGCTCTCGACGGGATGTTGTTGGACTCCGCATAACGTTTCCAAAACTTATTTGTTTTGCGAGATTGGTTTGATACAGCCTGAGCTACGCAATGTTTTGTGTTTTTTACGGTACCGAAAACCGGCTCAACGGGGCCAAAATCAGTGATGTCTCCCCTCATACCTGATTTTACTAAAAAACCATCGCATCTTCTCGCTCTCGACGGGATGTTGTTGGACTCCGCATAACGTTTCCAAAACTTATTTGTTTTGCGAGATTGGTTTGATACAGCCTGAGGTACGCTTGATTTTGTGTTTTTTACGGTACTGAAAACCGGCTCAACGGGGTCCAAATCAGTGATGTCTCCCCTCATACCTGATTTTACTAAAAAACCATCGCATCTTCTCGCTCTCGACGGGATGTTGTTGGACTCCGCATAACGTTTCCAAAACTTATTAGTTTTGCGAGATTGGTTTGATACAGCCTGAGCTACGCTTGATTTTGTGTTTTGTACTGTACCGAAAACCGGCTCAACGGGGCCAAAATCAGTGATGTCTCCCCTCATACCTGATTTTACTAAAAAACCATCGCATCTTCTCGCTCTCGACGGGATGTTGTTGGACTCCGCATAACGTTTCCAAAACTTATTTGTTTTGCGAGATTGGTTTGATACAGCCTGAGCTACGCTTGATTTTGTGTTTTTTACGGTACCGAAAACCGGCTCAACGGGGCCAAAATCAGTGATGTCTCCCCTCATACCTGATTTTACTAAAAAACCATCGCATCTTCTCGCTCTCGACGGGATGTTGTTGGACTCCGCATAGCGTTTCCAAAACTTATTTGTTTTGTGAGATTGGTTTGATACAGCCTGAGCTACGCAAGGTTTTGTGTTTTTTACGGTACCGAAAACCGGCTCAACGGGGCCAAAATCAGTGATGTCTCCCCTCATACCTGATTTTACTAAAAAACCATCGCATCTTCTCGCTCTCGACGGGATGTTGTTGGACTCCGCATAACGTTTCCAAAACTTATTAGTTTTGCGAGATTGGTTTGATACAGCCTGAGCTACGCTTGATTTTGTGTTTTTAACGGTACCGAAAACCGGCTCAACGGGGTCCAAATCAGTGATGTCTCCCCTCATACCTGATTTTACTAAAAAACCATCGCATCTTCTCGCTCTCGACGGGATGTTGTTGGACTCCGCATAACGTTTCCAAAACTTATTTGTTTTGCGAGATTGGTTTGATACAGCCTGAGCTACGCTTGATTTTGTGTTTTTTACGGTACCGAAAACCGGCTCAACGGGGTCCAAATCAGTGATGTCTCCCCTAATACCTGATTTGACTAAAAAACCATCGGATCTTCTCGCTCTCGACGGGATGTGGTTGGACTCCGCATAACGTTTCCAAAACTTATTTGTTTTGCGAGATTGGTTTGAAACAGCCTGAGCTACGCAAGGTTTTGTGTTTTTTACGGTACCGAAAACCGGCTCAACGGGGCCAAAATCAGTGATGTCTCCCCTCATACCTGATTTTACTAAAAAACCATCGCATCTTCTCGCTCTCGACGGGATGTTGTTGGACTCCGCATAACGTTTCCAAAACTTATTTGTTTTGCGAGATTGGTTTGATACAGCCTGAGCTACGCAAGGTTTTGTGTTTTTTACGGTACCGAAAACCGGCTCAACGGGGCCAAAATCAGTGATGTCTCCCCTCATACCTGATTTTACTAAAAAACCATCGCATCTTCTCGCTCTCGACGGGATGTTGTTGGACTCCGCATTACGTTTCCAAAACTTATTAGTTTTGCGAGATTTTTTTGATACAGCCTGAGCTACGCTTGATTTTGTGTTTTTTACGGTACCGAAAACCGGCTCAACGGGGCCAAAATCAGTGATGTCTCCCCTCATACCTGATTTTACTAAAAAACCATCGCATCTTCCCGCTCTCGACGGGATGTTGTTGGACTCCGCATAACGTTTCCAAAACTTATTTGTTTTGCGAGATTGGTTTGATACAGCCTGAGCTACGCTTGATTTTGTATTTTTTACGGTACCGAAAACCGGCTCAACGGGGCCAAAATCAGTGATGTCTCCCCTCATACCTGATTTTACTAAAAAACCATCGCATCTTCTCGCTCTCGACGGGATGTTGTTGGACTCCGCATAACGTTTCCAAAACTTATTTGTTTTGCGAGATTGGTTTGATACAGCCTGAGCTACGCAATGTTTTGTGTTTTTTACGGTACCGAAAACCGGCTCAACGGGGCCAAAATCAGTGATGTCTCCCCTCATACCTGATTTTACTAAAAAACCATCGCATCTTCTCGCTCTCGACGGGATGTTGTTGGACTCCGCATAACGTTTCCAAAACTTATTTGTTTTGCGAGATTGGTTTGATACAGCCTGAGGTACGCTTGATTTTGTGTTTTTTACGGTACTGAAAACCGGCTCAACGGGGTCCAAATCAGTGATGTCTCCCCTCATACCTGATTTTACTAAAAAACCATCGCATCTTCTCGCTCTCGACGGGATGTTGTTGGACTCCGCATAACGTTTCCAAAACTTATTAGTTTTGCGAGATTGGTTTGATACAGCCTGAGCTACGCTTGATTTTGTGTTTTGTACTGTACCGAAAACCGGCTCAACGGGGCCAAAATCAGTGATGTCTCCCCTCATACCTGATTTTACTAAAAAACCATCGCATCTTCTCGCTCTCGACGGGATGTTGTTGGACTCCGCATAACGTTTCCAAAACTTATTTGTTTTGCGAGATTGGTTTGATACAGCCTGAGCTACGCTTGATTTTGTGTTTTTTACGGTACCGAAAACCGGCTCAACGGGGCCAAAATCAGTGATGTCTCCCCCCATACCTGATTTTACTAAAAAACCATCGCATCTTCTCGCTCTCGACGGGATGTTGTTGGACTCCGCATAGCGTTTCCAAAACTTATTTGTTTTGTGAGATTGGTTTGATACAGCCTGAGCTACGCAAGGTTTTGTGTTTTTTACGGTACCGAAAACCGGCTCAACGGGGCCAAAATCAGTGATGTCTCCCCTCATACCTGATTTTACTAAAAAACCATCGCATCTTCTCGCTCTCGACGGGATGTTGTTGGACTCCGCATAACGTTTCCAAAACTTATTAGTTTTGCGAGATTGGTTTGATACAGCCTGAGCTACGCTTGATTTTGTGTTTTTAACGGTACCGAAAACCGGCTCAACGGGGTCCAAATCAGTGATGTCTCCCCTCATACCTGATTTTACTAAAAAACCATCGCATCTTCTCGCTCTCGACGGGATGTTGTTGGACTCCGCATAACGTTTCCAAAACTTATTTGTTTTGCGAGATTGGTTTGATACAGCCTGAGCTACGCAAGGTTTTGTGTTTTTTACGGTACCGAAAACCGGCTCAACGGGGCCAAAATCAGTGATGTCTCCCCTCATACCTGATTTTACTAAAAAACCATCGCATCTTCTCGCTCTCGACGGGATGTTGTTGGACTCCGCATAACGTTTCCAAAACTTATTTGTTTGGCGAGATTGGTTTGATACAGCCTGAGCTACGCAAGGTTTTGTGTTTTTTACGGTACCGAAAACCGGCTCAACGGGGCCAAAATCAGTGATGTCTCCCCTCATACCTGATTTTACTAAAAAACCATCGCATCTTCTCGCTCTCGACGGGATGTTGTTGGACTCCGCATAACGATTCCAAAACTTATTTGTTTTGAGAGATTGGTTTGATACAGCCTGAGCTACGCAAGGTTTTGTGTTTTTTACGGTACCGAAAACCGGCTCAACGGGGCCAAAATCAGTGATGTCTCCCCTCATACCTGATTTTTCTAAAAAACCATCGCATCTTCTCGCTCTCGACGGGATGTTGTTGGACTCCGCATAACGTTTCCAAAACTTATTTGTTTTGCGAGATTGGTTTGATACAGCCTGAGCTACGCTTGATTTTGTGTTTTTTACGGTACTGAAAACCGGCTCAACGGGGTCCAAATCAGTGATGTCTCCCCTAGCTCAAGATTTTTCTAAAAAACCATCGCATCTTCTCGCTCTCGACGGGATGTTGTTGGACTCCGCATAACGTTTCCAAAACTTATTTGTTTTGCGAGATTGGTTTGATACAGCCTGAGCTACGCTTGGTTTTGTGTTTTTTACGGTACTGAAAACCGGCTCAACGGGGCCAAAATCAGTGATGTCTCCCCTCATACCTGATTTTACTAAAAAACCATCGCATCTTCTCGCTCTCGACGGGATGTTGTTGGACTCCGCATAACGTTTCCAAAACTTATTAGTTTTGCGAGATTGGTTTGATACAGCCTGAGCTACGCTTGATTTTGTGTTTTTTACGGTACCGAAAACCGGCTCAACGGGGCCAAAATCAGTGATGTCTCCACTCATACCTGATTTTACTAAAAAACCATCGCATCTTCTCGCTCTCGACGGGATGTTGTTGGACTCCGCATAACGTTTCCAAAACTTATTTGTTTTGCGAGATTGGTTTGATACAGCCTGAGCTACGCTTGATTTTGTGTTTTTTACGGTACCGAAAACCGGCTCAACGGGGCCAAAATCAGTGATGTCTCCCCTCATACCTGATTTTACTAAAAAACCATCGCATCTTCTCGCTCTCGACGGGATGTTGTTGGACTCCGCATAACGTTTCCAAAACTTATTTGTTTTGCGAGATTGGTTTGATACAGCCTGAGCTACGCAAGGTTTTGTGTTTTTTACGGTACCGAAAACCGGCTCAACGGGGCCAAAATCAGTGATGTCTCCCCTCACACCTGATTTTACTAAAAAACCATCGCATCTTCTCGCTCTCGACGGGATGTTGTTGGACTCCGCATAACGTTTCCAAAACTTATTTGTTTTGCGAGATTGGTTTGATACAGCCTGAGCTACGCAAGGTTTTGTGTTTTTTACGGTACCGAAAACCGGCTCAACGGGGCCAAAATCAGTGATGTCTCCCCTCATACCTGATTTTACTAAAAAACCATCGCATCTTCTCGCTCTCGACGGGATGTTGTTGGACTCCGCATAACGTTTCCAAAACTTATTAGTTTTGCGAGATTGGTTTGATACAGCCTGAGCTACGCTTGATTTTGTGTTTTTTACGGTACCGAAAACCGGCTCAACGGGGCCAAAATCAGTGATGTCTCCCCTCATACCTGATTTTACTAAAAAACCATCGCATCTTCTCGCTCTCGACGGGATGTTGTTGGACTCCGCATAACGTTTCCAAAACTTATTTGTTTTGCGAGATTGGTTTGATACAGCCTGAGCTACGCAAGGTTTTGTGTTTTTTACGGTACCGAAAACCGGCTCAACGGGGCCAAAATCAGTGATGTCTCCCCTCATACCTGATTTTACTAAAAAACCATCGCATCTTCTCGCTCTCGACGGGATGTTGTTGGACTCCGCATAACGTTTCCAAAACTTATTTGTTTTGCGAGATTGGTTTGATACAGCCTGAGCTACGCAAGGTTTTGTGTTTTTTACGGTACCGAAAACCGGCTCAACGGGGTCCAAATCAGTGATGTCTCCCCTCATACCTGATTTTACTAAAAAACCATCGCATCTCTCGCTCTCGACGGGATGTTGTTGGACTCTGCATAACGTTTCCAAAACTTATTAGTTTTGCGAGATTGGTTTGATACAGCCTGCGCTACGCTTGATTTTGTGTTTTTTACGGTACCGAAAACCGGCTCAACGGGGCCAAAATCAGTGATGTCTCCCCTCATACCTGATTTTACTAAAAAACCATCGCATCTTCTCGCTCTCGACGGGATGTTGTTGGACTCCGCATAACGTTTCCAAAACTTATTTGTTTTGCGAGATTGGTTTGATACAGCCTGAGCTACGCTTGATTTTGTGTTTTTTACGGTACCGAAAACCGGCTCAACGGGGCCAAAATCAGTGATGTCTCCCCTCATACCTGATTTTACTAAAAAACCATCGCATCTTCTCGCTCTCGACGGGATGTTGTTGGACTCCGCATAACGTTTCCAAAACTTATTTGTTTTGCGAGATTGGTTTGATACAGCCTGAGCTACGCTTGGTTTTGTGTTTTTTACGGTACTGAAAACCGGCTCAACGGGGCCAAAATCAGTGATGTCTCCCCTCATACCTGATTTTACTAAAAAACCATCGCATCTTCTCGCTCTCGACGGGATGTTGTTGGACTCCGCATAACGTTTCCAAAACTTATTAGTTTTGCGAGATTGGTTTGATACAGCCTGAGCTACGCTTGATTTTGTGTTTTTTACGGTACCGAAAACCGGCTCAACGGGGCCAAAATCAGTGATGTCTCCACTCATACCTGATTTTACTAAAAAACCATCGCATCTTCTCGCTCTCGACGGGATGTTGTTGGACTCCGCATAACGTTTCCAAAACTTATTTGTTTTGCGAGATTGGTTTGATACAGCCTGAGCTACGCTTGATTTTGTGTTTTTTACGGTACCGAAAACCGGCTCAACGGGGCCAAAATCAGTGATGTCTCCCCTCATACCTGATTTTACTAAAAAACCATCGCATCTTCTCGCTCTCGACGGGATGTTGTTGGACTCCGCATAACGTTTCCAAAACTTATTTGTTTTGCGAGATTGGTTTGATACAGCCTGAGCTACGCAAGGTTTTGTGTTTTTTACGGTACCGAAAACCGGCTCAACGGGGCCAAAATCAGTGATGTCTCCCCTCATACCTGATTTTACTAAAAAACCATCGCATCTTCTCGCTCTCGACGGGATGTTGTTGGACTCCGCATAACGTTTCCAAAACTTATTTGTTTTGCGAGATTGGTTTGATACAGCCTGAGCTACGCAAGGTTTTGTGTTTTTTACGGTACCGAAAACCGGCTCAACGGGGCCAAAATCAGTGATGTCTCCCCTCATACCTGATTTTACTAAAAAACCATCGCATCTTCTCGCTCTCGACGGGATGTTGTTGGACTCTGCATAACGTTTCCAAAACTTATTAGTTTTGCGAGAATGGTTTGATACAGCCTGAGCTACGCTTGATTTTGTGTTTTTTACGGTACCGAAAACCGGCTCAACGGGGCCAAAATCAGTGATGTCTCCCCTCATACCTGATTTTACTAAAAAACCATCGCATCTTCTCGCTCTCGACGGGATGTTGTTGGACTCTGCATAACGTTTCCAAAACTTATTAGTTTTGCGAGATTGGTTTGATACAGCCTGCGCTACGCTTGATTTTGTGTTTTTTACGGTACCGAAAACCGGCTCAACGGGGCCAAAATCAGTGATGTCTCCCCTCATACCTGATTTTTCTAAAAAACCGTCGCATCTTCTCGCTCTCGACGGGATGTTGTTGGACTCCGCATAACGTTTCCAAAACTTATTTGTTTTGCGAGATTGGTTTGATACAGCCTGAGCTACGCTTGGTTTTGTGTTTTTTACGGTACCGAAAACCGGCTCAACGGGGCCAAAATCAGTGATGTCTCCCCTCATACCTGATTTTACTAAAAAACCATCGGATCTTCTCGCTCTCGACGGGATGTTGTTGGACTCCGCATAACGTTTCCAAAACTTATTTGTTTTGCGAGATTGGTTTGATACAGCCTGAGCTACGCTTGGTTTTGTGTTTTTAACGGTACCGAAAACCGGCTCAACGGGGCCAAAATCAGTGATGTCTCCCCTCATACCTGATTTTACTAAAAAACCATCGCATCTTCTCGCTCTCGACGGGATGTTGTTGGACTCCGCATAACGTTTCCAAAACTTATTAGTTTTGCGAGATTGGTTTGATACAGCCTGAGCTACGCAAGGTTTTGTGTTTTTTACGGTACCGAAAACCGGCTCAACGGGGCCAAAATCAGTGATGTCTCCCCTCATACCTGATTTTACTAAAAAACCATCGCATCTTCTCGCTCTCGACGGGATGTTGTTGGACTCCGCATAACGTTTCCAAAACTTATTTGTTTGGCGAGATTGGTTTGATACAGCCTGAGCTACGCAAGGTTTTGTGTTTTTTACGGTACCGAAAACCGGCTCAACGGGGCCAAAATCAGTGATGTCTCCCCTCATACCTGATTTTACTAAAAAACCATCGCATCTTCTCGCTCTCGACGGGATGTTGTTGGACTCCGCATAACGTTTCCAAAACTTATTTGTTTTGCGAGATTGGTTTGATACAGCCTGAGCTACGCAATGTTTTGTGTTTTTTACGGTACCGAAAACCGGCTCAACGGGGCCAAAATCAGTGATGTCTCCCCTCATACCTGATTTTACTAAAAAACCATCGCATCTTCTCGCTCTCGACGGGATGTTGTTGGACTCCGCATAACGTTTCCAAAACTTATTTGTTTTGCGAGATTGGTTTGATACAGCCTGAGCTACGCTTGATTTTGTGTTTTTTACGGTACCGAAAACCGGCTCAACGGGGCCAAAATCAGTGATGTCTCCCCTCATACCTGATTTTATTAAAAAACCATCGCATCTTCTCGCTCTCGACGGGATGTTGTTGGACTCCGCATAACGTTTCCAAAACTTATTTGTTTTGCGAGATTGGTTTGATACAGCCTGAGCTACGCTTGATTTTGTGTTTTTTACGGTACCGAAAACCGGCTCAACGGGGCCAAAATCAGTGATGTCTCCCCTCATACCTGATTTTACTAAAAAACCATCGCATCTTCTCGCTCTCGACGGGATGTGGTTGGACTCCGCATAACGTTTCCAAAACTTATTTGTTTTGCGAGATTGGTTTGATACAGCCTGAGCTACGCTTGGTTTTGTGTTTTTTACGGTACCGAAAACCGGCTCAACGGGGCCAAAATCAGTGATGTCTCCCCTCATACCTGATTTTACTAAAAAACCATCGGATCTTCTCGCTCTCGACGGGATGTTGTTGGACTCCGCATAACGTTTCCAAAACTTATTTGTTTTGCGAGATTGGTTTGATACAGCCTGAGCTACGCTTGGTTTTGTGTTTTTTACGGTACCGAAAACCGGCTCAACGGGGCCAAAATCAGTGATGTCTCCCCTCATACCTGATTTTACTAAAAAACCATCGCATCTTCTCGCTCTCGACGGGATGTTGTTGGACTCCGCATAACGTTTCCAAAACTTATTAGTTTTGCGAGATTGGTTTGATACAGCCTGAGCTACGCTTGATTTTGTGTTTTTTACGGTACCGAAAACCGGCTCAACGGGGCCAAAATCAGTGATGTCTCCCCTCATACCTGATTTTACTAAAAAACCATCGCATCTTCTCGCTCTCGACGGGATGTTGTTGGACTCCGCATAACGTTTCCAAAACTTATTTGTTTTGCGAGATTGGTTTGATACAGCCTGAGCTACGCTTGATTTTGTGTTTTTTACGGTACCGAAAACCGGCTCAACGGGGTCCAAATCAGTGATGTCTCCCCTAATACCTGATTTGACTAAAAAACCATCGGATCTTCTCGCTCTCGACGGGATGTGGTTGGACTCCGCATAACGTTTCCAAAACTTATTTGTTTTGCGAGATTGGTTTGAAACAGCCTGAGCTACGCAAGGTTTTGTGTTTTTTACGGTACCGAAAACCGGCTCAACGGGGCCAAAATCAGTGATGTCTCCCCTCATACCTGATTTTACTAAAAAACCATCGCATCTTCTCGCTCTCGACGGGATGTTGTTGGACTCCGCATAACGTTTCCAAAACTTATTTGTTTTGCGAGATTGGTTTGATACAGCCTGAGGTACGCTTGATTTTGTGTTTTTTACGGTACTGAAAACCGGCTCAACGGGGTCCAAATCAGTGATGTCTCCCCTCATACCTGATTTTACTAAAAAACCATCGCATCTTCTCGCTCTCGACGGGATGTTGTTGGACTCCGCATAACGTTTCCAAAACTTATTAGTTTTGCGAGATTGGTTTGATACAGCCTGAGCTACGCTTGATTTTGTGTTTTGTACTGTACCGAAAACCGGCTCAACGGGGCCAAAATCAGTGATGTCTCCCCTCATACCTGATTTTACTAAAAAACCATCGGATCTTCTCGCTCTCGACGGGATGTGGTTGGACTCCGCATAACGTTTCCAAAACTTATTTGTTTTGCGAGATTGGTTTGATACAGCCTGAGCTACGCAAGGTTTTGTGTTTTTTACGGTACCGAAAACCGGCTCAACGGGGCCAAAATCAGTGATGTCTCCCCTCATACCTGATTTTACTAAAAAACCATCGCATCTTCTCGCTCTCGACGGGATGTTGTTGGACTCCGCATAACGTTTCCAAAACTTATTTGTTTTGCGAGATTGGTTTGATACAGCCTGAGCTACGCTTGATTTTGTGTTTTTTACGGTACTGAAAACCGGCTCAACGGGGCCAAAATCAGTGATGTCTCCCCTCCTACCTGATTTTACTAAAAAACCATCGCATCTTCTCGCTCTCGACGGGATGTTGTTGGACTCCGCATAACGTTTCCAAAACTTATTTGTTTTGCGAGATTGGTTTGATACAGCCTGAGTTACGCTTGATTTTGTGTTTTTTACGGTACTGAAAACCGGCTCAACGGGGCCAAAATCAGTGATGTCTCCCCTCATACCTGATTTTACTAAAAAACCATCGCATCTTCTCGCTCTCGACAGGATGTTGTTGGACTCCGCATAACGTTTCCAAAACTTATTTGTTTTGCGAGATTGGTTTGATACAGCCTGAGCTACGCTTGATTTTATGTTTTTTACGGTACCGAAAACCGGCTCAACGGGGTGCAAATCAGTGATGTCTCCCCTCATACCTGATTTTACTAAAAAACCATCGCATCTTCTCGCTCTCGACGGGATGTTGTTGGACTCCGCATAACGTTTCCAAAACTTATTTGTTTTGCTTATTGTGTTCAGCAATTAGTTATGCAATTATGGTTTGAGAGTCAGGTTCAATCGGTGCACACATTTTGTTGCTGGAATTCTGAGGAAAAACACCCGTTCGTATGGCTCGCGCGTCGCCGTTAACACATTGGTTGCATTGACCTTCCAGATGAAAAAAGTTCGGTATTGGGCACATACCTGTGACTACTCGGATTCGGAGAAAAATAAACCGTTTGTTAGTCTAGGTCACGGCCAAATCACATTCTTTAACTTCATCGGACTCCGCATAACGTTTCCAAAACTTATTTGTTTTGCGAGATTGGTTTGATACAGCCTGAGCTACGCAAGGTTTTGTGTTTTTTACGGTACCGAAAACCGGCTCAACGGGGCCGGTCAGTGATGTCTCCCCTCATACCTGATTTTACTAAAAAACCATCGCATCTTCTCGCTCTCGACGGGATGTTGTTGGACTCCGCATAACGTTTCCAAAACTTATTTGTTTTGCGAGATTGGTTTGATACAGCCTGAGCTACGCAAGGTTTTGTGTTTTTTACGGTACCGAAAACCGGCTCAACGGGGCCGGTCAGTGATGTCTCCCCTCATACCTGATTTGACTAAAAAACCATCGGATCTTCTCGCTCTCGACGAGATGTTGTTGGCCTCCGCATAACGTTTCCAAAACTTATTTGTTTTGCGAGATTGGTTTGATACAGCCTGAGCTACGCTTGGTTTTGTGTTTTTTACGGTACCGAAAACCGGCTCAACGGGGCCAAAATCAGTGATGTCTCCCCTCATACCTGATTTTACTAAAAAACCATCGGATCTTCTCGCTCTCGACGGGATGTTGTTGGACTCCGCATAACGTTTCCAAAACTTATTTGTTTTGCGAGATTGGTTTGATACAGCCTGAGCTACGCAAGGTTTTGTGTTTTTTACGGTACCGAAAACCGCCTCAACGGGGCCAAAATCAGTGATGTCTCCCCTTATACCTGATTTTACTAAAAAACCATCGCATCTTCTCGCTCTCGACGGGATGTTGTTGGACTCCGCATAACGTTTCCAAATCTTATTTGTTTTGCGAGATTGGTTTGATACAGCCTGAGCTACGCAAGGTTTTGTGTTTTTTACGGTACCGAAAACCGGCTCAACGGGGCCAAAATCAGTGATGTCTCCCCTCATACCTGATTTTACTAAAAAACCATCGCATCTTCTCGCTCTCGACGGGATGTTGTTGGACTCCGCATAACGTTTCCAAATCTTATTCGTTTTGCGAGATTGGTTCGATACAGCCTGAGCTACGCTTGATTTTGTGTTTTTTACGGTACCGAAAACCGGCTCAACGGGGTCCAAATCAGTGATGTCTCCCCTCATACCTGATTTGACTAAAAAACCATCGGATCTTCTCGCTCTCGACGGGATGTTGTTGGACTCCGCATAACGTTTCCAAAACTTATTTGTTTTCCGAGATTGGTTTGATACAGCCTGAGCTACGCAAGGTTTTGTGTTTTTTACGGTACCGAAAACCGGCTCAACGGGGCCAAAATCAGTGATGTCTCCCCTCATACCTGATTTTACTAAAAAACCATCGCATCTTCTCGCTCTCGACGGGTTGTTGTTGGACTCCGCATAACGTTTCCAAAACTTATTTGTTTTCCGAGATTGGTTTGATACAGCCTGAGCTACGCAAGGTTTTGTGTTTTTTACGGTACCGAAAACCGGCTCAACGGGGCCAAAATCAGTGATGTCTCCCCTCATACCTGATTTTACTAAAAAACCATCGCATCTTCTCGCTCTCGACTGGATGTTGTTGGACTCCACATAACGTTTCCAAAACTTATTTTTTTTGCGAGATTGGTTTGATACAGCCTGAGCTACGCTTGATTTTGTGTTTTTTACGATACTGAAAACCGGCTCAACGGGGAAAAAACAGTGATGTCTCCCCTCATACCTGATTTGACTAAAAAACCATCGGATCTTCTCGCTCTCGACGGGATGTGGTTGGACTCCGCATAACGTTTCCAAAACTTATTTGTTTTGCGAGATTGGTTTGATACAGCCTGAGCTACGCAAGGTTTTGTGTTTTTTACGGTACCGAAAACCGGCTCAACGGGGCCAAAATCAGTGATGTCTCCCCTCATACCTGATTTTACTAAAAAACCATCGGATCTTCTCGCTCTCGACGGGATGTTGTTGGACTCCGCATAACGTTTCCAAAACTTATTTGTTTTGCGAGATTGGTTTGATACAGCCTGAGCTACGCTTGATTTTGTGTTTTTTACGGTACCGAAAACCGGCTCAACGGGGCCAAAATCAGTGATGTCTCCCCTCATACCTGATTTTACTAAAAAACCATCGCATCTTCTCGCACTCGACGGGATGTTGTTGGACTCCGCATAACGTTTCCAAAACTTATTTGTTTTGCGAGATTGGTTTGATACAGCCTGAGCTACGCTTGATTTTGTGTTTTTTACGGTACCGAAAACCGGCTCAACGGGGCCAAAATCAGTGATGTCTCCCCTCATACCTGATTTTACTAAAAAACCATCGCATCTTCTCGCTCTCGACGGGATGTGGTTGGACTCCGCATAACGTTTCCAAAACTTATTTGTTTTGCGAGATTGGTTTGATACAGCCTGAGCTACGCTTGATTTTGTGTTTTTTACGGTACCGAAAACCTGCTCAACGGGGTCCAAATCAGTGATGTCTCCCCTCATACCTGATTTTACTAAAAAACCATCGCATCTTCTCGCTCTCAACGGGATGTTGTTGGACTCCGCATAACGTTTCCAAAACTTATTTGTTTTGCGAGATTGGTTTGATTAAGCCTGAGCTACGCTTGATTTTGTGTTTTTTACGGTACCGAAAACCGGCTCAACGGGGCCAAAATCAGTGATGTCTCCCCTCATACCTGATTTTACTAAAAAACCATCGCATCTTCTCGCTCTCAACGGGATGTTGTTGGACTCCGCATAACGTTTCCAAAACTTATTTGTTTTGCGAGATTGGTTTGATACAGCCTGAGCTACGCAAGGTTTTGTGTTTTTTACGGTACCGAAAACCGGCTCAACGGGGCCAAAATCAGTGATGTCTCCCCTCATACCTGATTTTACTAAAAAACCATCGGATCTTCTCGCTCTCGACGGGATGTTGTTGGACTCCGCATAACGTTTCCAAAACTTATTTGTTTTGCGAGATTGGTTTGATACAGCCTGAGCTACGCTTGATTTTGTGTTTTTTACGGTACCGAAAACCGGCTCAACGGGGCCAAAATCAGTGATGTCTCCCCTCATACCTGATTTTACTAAAAAACCATCGGATCTTCTCGCTCTCGACGGGATGTTGTTGGACTCCGCATAACGTTTCCAAAACTTATTTGTTTTGCGAGATTGGTTTGATACAGCCTGAGCTACGCTTGATTTTGTGTTTTTTACGGTACCGAAAACCGGCTCAACGGGGTCCAAATCAGTGATGTCTCCCCTCATACCTGATTTGACTAAAAAACCATCGGATCTTCTCGCTCTCGACGGGATGTTGTTGGACTCCGCATAACGTTTCCAAAACTTATTTGTTTTGCGAGATTGGTTTGATACAGCCTGAGCTACGCAAGGTTTTGTGTTTTTTACGGTACCGAAAACCGGCTCAACGGGGCCAAAATCAGTGATGTCTCCCCTCATACCTGATTTTACTAAAAAACCATCGGATCTTCTCGCTCTCGACGGGATGTTGTTGGACTCCGCATAACGTTTCCAAAACTTATTTGTTTTGCGAGATTGGTTTGATACAGCCTGTGCTACGCTTGATTTTGTGTTTTTTACGGTACCGAAAACCGGCTCAACGGGGTCCAAATCAGTGATGTCTCCCCTCATACCTGATTTGACTAAAAAACCATCGGATCTTCTCGCTCTCGACGGGATGTTGTTGGACTCCGCATAACGTTTCCAAAACTTATTTGTTTTGCGAGATTGGTTTGATACAGCCTGAGCTACGCAAGGTTTTGTGTTTTTTACGGTACCGAAAACCGGCTCAACGGGGCCAAAATCAGTGATGTCTCCCCTCACACCTGATTTTACTAAAAAACCATCGCATCTTCTCGCTCTCGACGGGATGTTGTTGGACTCCGCATAACGTTTCCAAAACTTATTTGTTTTGCGAGATTGGTTTGATACAGCCTGAGCTACGCAAGGTTTTGTGTTTTTTACGGTACCGAAAACCGGCTCAACGGGGCCAAAATCAGTGATGTCTCCCCTCATACCTGATTTTACTAAAAAACCATCGCATCTTCTCGCTCTCGACGGGATGTTGTTGGACTCCGCATAACGTTTCCAAAACTTATTTGTTTTGCGAGATTGGTTTGATACAGCCTGAGCTACGCAAGGTTTTGTGTTTTTTACGGTACTGAAAACCGGCTCAACGGGGTCCAAATCAATGATGTCTCCCCTCATACCTGATTTTACTAAAAAACCATCGCATCTTCTCGCTCTCGGCGGGATGTTGTTGGACTCTGCATAACGTTTCCAAAACTTATTAGTTTTGCGAGATTGGTTTGATACAGCCTGAGCTACGCTTGATTTTGTGTTTTTTACGGTACTGAAAACCGGCTCAACGGGGTCCAAATCAGTGATGTCTCCCCTCATACCTGATTTTACTAAAAAACCATCGCATCTTCTCGCTCTCGACGGGATGTTGTTGGACTCCGCATAACGTTTCCAAAACTTATTTGTTTTGCGAGATTGGTTTGATACAGCTTGAGCTACGCAAGGTTTTGTGTTTTTTACGGTACCGAAAACCGGCTCAACGGGGCCAAAATCAGTGATGTCTCCCCTCATACCTGATTTTACTAAAAAACCATCGCATCTTCTCGCTCTCGACGGGATGTTGTTGGACTCCGCATAACGTTTCCAAAACTTATTTGTTTTGCGAGATTGGTTTGATACAGCCTGAGCTACGCTTGATTTTGTGTTTTTTACGGTACCGAAAACCGGCTCAACGGGGCCAAAATCAGTGATGTCTCCCCTCATACCTGATTTTACTAAAAAACCATCGCATCTTCTCGCTCTCGACGGGATGTTGTTGGACTCCGCATAACGTTTCTAAAACTTATTTGTTTTGCGAGATTGGTTTGATACAGCCTGAGCTACGCTTGATTTTGTGTTTTTTACGGTACTGAAAACCGGCTCAACGGGGCCAAAATCAGTGATGTCTCCCCTCATACCTGATTTTACTAAAAAACCATGGCATCTTCTCGCTCTCGACGGGATGTTGTTGGACTCCGCATAACGTTTCCAAAACTTATTTGTCTTGCGAGATTGGTTTGATACAGCCTGAGCTACGCAAGGTTTTGTGTTTTTTACGGTACCGAAAACCGGCTCAACGGGGCCAAAATCAGTAATGTCTCCCCTCATACCTGATTTTACTAAAAAACCATCGCATCTTCTCGCTCTCGACGGGATGTTGTTGGACTCCGCATAACGTTTCCAAAACTTATTTGTTTTGCGAGATTGGTTTGATACAGCCTGAGCTACGCAAGGTTTTGTGTTTTTTACGGTACCGAAAACCGGCTCAACGGGGCCAAAATCAGTGATGTCTCCCCTCATACCTGATTTTACTAAAAAACCATCGCATCTTCTCGCTCTCGACGGGATGTTGTTGGACTCCGCATAACGTTTCCAAAACTTATTTGTTTTGCGAGATTGGTTTGATACAGCCTGAGCTACGCTTGATTTTGTGTTTTTTACGGTACTGAAAACCGGCTCAACGGGGCCAAAATCAGTGATGTCTCCCCTCATACCTGATTTTACTAAAAAACCATCGCATCTTCTCGCTCTCGACGGGATGTTGTTGGACTCCGCATAACGTTTCCAAAACTTATTTGTTTTGCGAGATTGGTTTGATACAGCCTGAGCTACGCTTTTTTTGTGTTCCATGCTATGCTTTGCTGGGTTTAGGAGATGCAGCTTATCATGCACGAAGTGTTTTTTTTTTTTTGAAACGAGGATTCAATCTCCAAAATAAATATCGACTGCAAGCGAAATTGAAATAAAAGAGTGCGAGCAGCAAAATGGGGAAAACGTAGCCATAACTCAAATAAATTGAACACGAGTGATATAGTTTTAACAATTGTTTATTTGCATGCATTTATTTTAAATGAAAAAGCTATATCTATATTTGCATGCACTTATTTATTATATTGCATGCATTACTTTAAATTGAACGTGGTTAGTCATTTTTGCATGCATTAAATTATTTGAAGGCATGCATTAATAATATTTAAATTAATTTTTCATATTAAAATAGTGTGAGCGCGTGGACGCTCGACGACGACGATGAGTTGTTCGGTTTTCTACGTTTAGCACAACTGTTGTGCTGATCCACATGATGGCCAAAAAGGGATGCATCGTCCAGCGCCGTCGACTCCGCAATCGGCAAGTCGTGGAAATCATCGTCGCTGCATCTGGCCTGGTCTTCGTCCACCACTTGAGTTTTCGGTAGCACAGCCTGCATGTACCGATCCAGCTCCTCCCACTCCGCCTGCCTCTGAAAAGATGAACATGTATCAATATACGCCATATGTTCGGTGATGTATCTAATCAGGGCGTCCTGGTGTTCTCTCTCGAATGCTGTTTTGCGGACTGTTGGCAGTCGGTGGAATCGCTTCCTTGCAGCCCGGTGACACCTCGCTGCTGTATATGGTGGTTTATGTTGGCCGTACTTTGCGACGAAGTAATCAATTGTAGTGAGTGGAACGGATTGGGGCTTTCCGTTTGCCTCGTCAAACAGCCGCTTTTCTTCCTTTGTAAGCCGGTGGTTTTCCGAACGCGATGCTTCGATGATATAAGGCAGTTTCGTGGTAGGATCAGCATGCTTCCACAGCTTTTTCCGGTCGGCGCAAGTCAGATTTAAGGTGCTGTGTTGTTTTGTAAAAATATTGTAAGGTGTTATGGTGCGGTTTGCTATCTTGTTGTATGTTGTTTTGGTTTGGTTCTGGTAGCTAGAAATAATCAAAACAAAACAAACAATACAAGCAATGAAAACCAAGGCACCTTTTGGTTGATTATTTAAGACTTACGAATATTGTTGCATTTTTGGTTGTGTAGTTTTCGGCGTCTCGCCCAAACACTCCCGGACTCCTTTCTTCTGCACGATGCAGAGCATTTCGTCCAGCGTCCGATACGCGTCGACTCTCTGCAACAACATTTTTGTCGCCTTCTTTGCTTCTTCGGGCGTATGGTTGCCTACAGCGACGCGAGTCCAATTTATTTGCTGAATCCGGTCGTCTGCTTTCTTCTCGTCCTCCGCTGGCAAAATTGCTCGAAGCTGGTGGACCAAATCATCGTACTCGGCTACCGTCCACTGTTCGGCAGGAACGTTACCGATATTCGCACATTGTTCGGTCTCCGCCGATGCGAACATATCCTCAGTAGCGTTTATCCAACTCGAGGCCATTTTCTGCACGAAACTTTTTATTTTTTCTGTAGTAAATTGGTTGAGTCTGCTTCTTTCGTCCGTAGGAAGGCGTCTGTAAAATGGCGTCGTTTTTTTCGGCAGGTACATTGAGTCGATTCTCTGTCCTGCTTCCCGAAATGTCAGTTGAACGAAAAGGAGTTATTAATTTTTCAATAGCTCACAAACGAAATCAAGAAAACGTTGTTTCTTTCAGCGTAAATGTTCCAGTATTGTTGCGGTCATGTGGAAGAATCATCATTAAATTAAAAATAACGGCCAGAGTGAGCAACTTATTTCAAAACAAGAATAATTTAAAATTTGTTCGTTGGTTTTCATTATTTACGTTGGAGAACTGAACCCACAATTTGTAAACACGACGAAATGGAAGACAATTGTCAAAAAGTCAACTTCATACGGTATAATTATTTGTTTCTGCTGTAACAGATTTTTTTTTATTTACATCTGCGCATATATAATAAAAATGAAGCTTTTGGTCTCTAAAATACCATTCCAAAAATATATAATAATACGTGATCGGGTTCTTACAACCAGACTTATTTCCGGTTTTGTGGTTTTTCCGATATCAGCAGTGATGACCAGTACCATGGTGCACCTACGATGAACCGCAATCTTAAAAATATGTTCTTTCAACATTCATCTTTCTCCTGCTTTCTTCCAAATACGTCTGATGATAACGAATTTATAATTTTTCAATTAATAAAAAATAATGTTCTGTTTCTAGCAAAAAAACAAGAAATGAAATTATTTTATTCGTTGCTCATCGAAGACCTACTTGAAGAACTGAACACGTATTTTGTAAACATGGTTTCATTGAAACCACCTTCATACGTTGTTGAAATAATGGTTCGTTTCTGCTACAAAATACTTTTTTTAACCTGCATCCGAACATATCGAAATAAAAAAAGTTTTCTTGGTCCGCAATTTACCATTCCAAAAATATATAACAATGCGAGATCGGTTGCAAACAACACAACTTATTCCCGGATTCGCTTATTTGACAAAATACAGCTCACCGGAATCACCTTCGGTAAAGTTTACCCGTAGAAATGTGTTCTTAAATTATACATCTTCATTCTATTTGTTTGTCGTCAGTGCTCAAAATCGAGTTAAACATGTTTTAATTTTTCAAAAACAAAGTACTATTTCAAGCATGAAAACATAAAATAAAATCATTTTTTTATTGATATTCGACCTCCTACTTGAAGAACTGAACCCGCATTTTGTAAACATGCTTTCATTGAAACCACCTCCATACGTTGTTGAAATAATGGTTCGTTTCTGCTACAAAATACTTTTTTTAACCTGCATCCGAACATATCGAAATAAAAAAAGTTTTCTTGGTCCGCAATTTACCATTCCAAAAATATATAACAATGCGAGATCGGTTGCAAACAACACAACTTATTCCCGGATTCGCTTATTTGACAAAATACAGCTCACCGGAATCACCTTCGGTAAAGTTTACCCGTAGAAATGTGTTCTTAAATTATACATCTTCATTCTATTTGTTTGTCGTCAGTGCTCAAAATCGAGTTAAACATGTTTTAATTTTTCAAAAACAAAGTACTATTTCAAGCATGAAAACATAAAATAAAATCATTTTTTTATTGATATTCGACCTCCTACTTGAAGAACTGAACCCGCATTTTGTAAACATGCTTTCAATGAAACCACCTCCATACGTTGTTGAAATAATGGTTCGTTTCTGCTACAAAAGACTTTTTTTAATCTTCATCTGACCATATCGAAATGAAATAAGTTTTCTTGGTCCGCAATTTACCATTCCAAAAATATATAATAATGCGAGATCGGTTGCAAACAACACAACTTATTCCCGGATTTGCTTATTAGACAATATACAGCTCACCGAAATCACCTTCGGTAAAGTTTACCCGTAGAAATGTGTTCTTTAAATATACATCTTCAGCCTATTTGCTTGTCGTCAGTGCTCGAACTAGAGATAATTATGTTTTAATTGTTCAAAAACAAAGTACTATTTCAAGCATTAAAACATGAAATTAAATTATTGCTTTTATTGAGCTATGACCCCCTACTTGAAGAACTGAACCCGCATTTTGTAAACATGGTTTCATTGAAACCACCTTCATACGTTGTTGAAATAATGGTTCGTTATTGCTACAAAAGACTTTTTTTAATCTTCATCTGACCATATCGAAATGAAATAAGTTTTCTCGGTCTTCAATTTACCATTCCAAAAATATATAATAATGCGAGATCGAGTGCAAACAACACAACTTATTCCCGTATTGGCTTATTTGACAATATACAGCTCACCGCAATCACCTTCGGTAAAGTTTACCCGTAGAAATATGTTCTTTAATTATACATCTGCATCCTATTTGCTTGTCGTCAGTACTCGGACTTGAGATAATTATGTTTTAATTTTTCAAAAACAAAGTACTATTTGTAGCATTAAAACATGAAATTAAATTATTTTTTTTATTGATCTACGACCACCTACTTGAAGAACTGAACCCGCATTTTGTAAACATGCTGACGAAGAAGACAATTGCCAAAGAGGACACTTCATACGGTAATTAATTTTGTATTTGTTTCTGCGCTTAAATACATATTTTTAATCAGCATCTGACCAAATCGAAATTAAATAAATCTTCTTCGTCTCTATTTAACCTTTCCAAAAATATATCATCATACGGGACCGGTTGCGAAAAACTCGATTTATTCCCAGTTTTGTTTATTTGACGATATAAGCGGCTTTGACCGGGAAGACCTTCAATGAAGTGTATCGGTAGAAATGTTTTCTTTCAGCTTTCATGTTCGTTCGCAAAATGAATAACGCGACAACCCGAAATAACTGTGTTTGCATATAATTTCCGTTCAATCCGAATTTATTATTTTCCCCAAAAAGAAATCACACGCATTGTCAATGCGACACATCCGATTTATGATTGTCAAATAAACACAGAGCACACCTCTTCCTCTTCACTCGTTGGGGAATTGTAAGTTTGTCAATTTCCTAAGCAGGTGCAGATTGTTATGACGACATTAAAATACAGTGAAAAATAAATGCAACTTTGTTTTGATTAAAGCTTCTCATTACTTTACATAAAAAACAGTTTGCCAGCCATGTCGGGAAATCGAAGTTCCCGCGGTCGACAGAAGCTTCCCACAACGGCGAGGAAATGCTTGATTTCACCGAATCAGCGTTCGGCAGCCAGGGGCGTAGCACCAGCAGCGCCGGCAGCAAACCCGGTTGATTTCCGAGCACCGGTCACAGCTTGTACCAGCAAACCTAAAGATGACCCTTTACTACCTGCTTCCCAAAATGTCAGTTGAACGAAAAAGGAATTTATTATTTGACAATAGTTCACAAACAATATTTAGAACACGTTGTTTCTTTCTGCGTGAATGTGCCAATAATATTTCGATTATGTGAAAGAAACATGACTAAATTTTGAATAACGACTAGAGAGAACAATTCTTTTTAAAACTAGAATAATAAAAAAATTGGTTCATTGGTTTTCTTTATGCTTTTTGAAGAACTGAACCCGCATCTTGTAAACACGATGACATTGAAGAATATTGTCAAAAAGAAAACTTCATACGGAATACATGTTTTTCTGTTTCAACAGACTTTATTTTAATATCCATCTGCGGATATTGAAATAAAATTAATCTTTGTTGCCTTCAAATTACTTTTCCATCGATATATAATAATGCGAGATCGGTTGCAATCAACCCGTCTTATTCCCAGTCGAATGACGAAGAGCACCACATAAGGAAGGAAGGAAGGACTAAAAACATAAACAGAAAAACAAGGATTCATTATTTTTAATGAAAATAAAACTCCACTCCGCTGGTTATTTAACTGCATTCCGCTAGTTCTACGCTCCAGTTAGCCTAAGCTTTAAAAATGACTGCCCTTGAAATGCAATTATGGTTTGAGAGTCAGGTTCAATCGGTGCACACATTTTGTTGCTGGAATTCTGAGGAAAAACAACCGTTCGTATGGCTCGCGCGTCGCCGTTAACACATTGGTTGCATTGACCTTCCAGATGAAAAAAGTTCGGTATTGGGCACATACCTGTGACTACTCGAATTCGGAGAAAAATAAACCGTTTGTTAGTCTAGGTCACGGCCACATCACATTCTTTAACTTCATCGGTTACTCACATTGATGGTAAAAATCGCCCTTGAAAACTATTTCGGTACTGTAGAACACCGATGAAGAGGCTATTTTGTATGGTTTTTTAATAAACACGTATTTCGTCCACTTTTTTCTCTCTGTCGATGGGATGTTGTTGGATTCCGCATAACGTTTCCAAAACAGTTTCGTTTTGCGAAATTGGTTTGATGCTGCCTGGGCTACGCTCGATTTTGTGTTTTTTACGGTACTGAAAACCGGCTCAACGGGGCCAAAATCAGTGATGTCTCCCCTCATACCTGATTTTACTAAAAAACCATCGCATCTTCTCGCTCTCGACGGGATGTTGTTGGACTCCGCATAACGTTTCCAAAACTTATTTGTTTTGCGAGATTGGTTTGAAACAGCCTGAGCTACGCTTGATTTTGTGTTTTTTACGGTACCGAAAACCGGCTCAACGGGGCCAAAATCAGTGATGTCTCCCCTCATACCTGATTTTACTAAAAAACCATCGCATCTTCTCGCTCTCGACGGGATGTTGTTGGACTCCGCATAACGTTTCCAAAACTTATTTGTTTTGCGAGATTGGTTTGATACAGCCTGAGCTACGCTTGATTTTGTGTTTTTTACGGTACTGAAAACCGGCTCAACGGGGTCCAAATCAGTGATGTCTCCCCTCATACCTGATTTTACTAAAAAACCATCGCATCTTCTCGCTCTCGACGGGATGTTGTTGGACTCCGCATAACGTTTCCAAAACTTATTTGTTTTGCGAGATTGGTTTGATACAGCCTGAGCTACGCAATGTTTTGTGTTTTTTACGGTACCGAAAACCGGCTCAACGGGGCCAAAATCAGTGATGTCTCCCCTCATACCTGATTTTTCTAAAAAACCGTCGCATCTTCTCGCTCTCGACGGGATGTTGTTGGACTCCGCATAACGTTTCCAAAACTTATTTGTTTTGCGAGATTGGTTTGAAACAGCCTGAGCTACGCTTGATTTTGTGTTTTTTACGGTACCGAAAACCGGCTCAACGGGGCCAAAATCAGTGATGTCTCCCCTCATACCTGATTTTACTAAAAAACCATCGCATCTTCTCGCTCTCGACGGGATGTTGTTGGACTCCGCATAACGTTTCCAAAACTTATTTGTTTTGCGAGATTGGTTTGATACAGCCTGAGCTACGCAAGGTTTTGTGTTTTTTACGGTTCCGAAAACCGGCTCAACGGGGTCCAAATCAATGATGTCTCCCCTCATACCTGAATTTACTAAAAAACCATCGCATCTTCTCGCTCTCGACGGGATGTTGTTGGACTCCGCATAACGTTTCCAAAACTTATTTGTTTTGCGAGATTGGTTTGATACAGCCTGAGCTACGCAAGGTTTTGTGTTTTTTACGGTACCGAAAACCGGCTCAACGGGGCCAAAATCAGTGATGTCTCCCCTCATACCTGATTTTACTAAAAAACCATCGCATCTTCTCGCTCTCGACGGGATGTTGTTGGACTCCGCATAACGTTTCCAAAACTTATTTGTTTTGCGAGATTGGTTTGATACAGCCTGAGCTACGCTTGATTTTGTGTTTTTTACGGTACCGAAAACCGGCTCAACGGGGTCCAAATCAGTGATGTCTCCCCTAATACCTGATTTGACTAAAAAACCATCGGATCTTCTCGCTCTCGACGGGATGTGGTTGGACTCCGCATAACGTTTCCAAAACTTATTTGTTTTGCGAGATTGGTTTGAAACAGCCTGAGCTACGCAAGGTTTTGTGTTTTTTACGGTACCGAAAACCGGCTCAACGGGGCCAAAATCAGTGATGTCTCCCCTCATACCTGATTTTACTAAAAAACCATCGCATCTTCTCGCTCTCGACGGGATGTTGTTGGACTCCGCATAACGTTTCCAAAACTTATTTGTTTTGCGAGATTGGTTTGATACAGCCTGAGCTACGCAAGGTTTTGTGTTTTTTACGGTACCGAAAACCGGCTCAACGGGGCCAAAATCAGTGATGTCTCCCCTCATACCTGATTTTACTAAAAAACCATCGCATCTTCTCGCTCTCGACGGGATGTTGTTGGACTCCGCATTACGTTTCCAAAACTTATTAGTTTTGCGAGATTTTTTTGATACAGCCTGAGCTACGCTTGATTTTGTGTTTTTTACGGTACCGAAAACCGGCTCAACGGGGCCAAAATCAGTGATGTCTCCCCTCATACCTGATTTTACTAAAAAACCATCGCATCTTCCCGCTCTCGACGGGATGTTGTTGGACTCCGCATAACGTTTCCAAAACTTATTTGTTTTGCGAGATTGGTTTGATACAGCCTGAGCTACGCTTGATTTTGTATTTTTTACGGTACCGAAAACCGGCTCAACGGGGCCAAAATCAGTGATGTCTCCCCTCATACCTGATTTTACTAAAAAACCATCGCATCTTCTCGCTCTCGACGGGATGTTGTTGGACTCCGCATAACGTTTCCAAAACTTATTTGTTTTGCGAGATTGGTTTGATACAGCCTGAGCTACGCAATGTTTTGTGTTTTTTACGGTACCGAAAACCGGCTCAACGGGGCCAAAATCAGTGATGTCTCCCCTCATACCTGATTTTACTAAAAAACCATCGCATCTTCTCGCTCTCGACGGGATGTTGTTGGACTCCGCATAACGTTTCCAAAACTTATTTGTTTTGCGAGATTGGTTTGATACAGCCTGAGGTACGCTTGATTTTGTGTTTTTTACGGTACTGAAAACCGGCTCAACGGGGTCCAAATCAGTGATGTCTCCCCTCATACCTGATTTTACTAAAAAACCATCGCATCTTCTCGCTCTCGACGGGATGTTGTTGGACTCCGCATAACGTTTCCAAAACTTATTAGTTTTGCGAGATTGGTTTGATACAGCCTGAGCTACGCTTGATTTTGTGTTTTGTACTGTACCGAAAACCGGCTCAACGGGGCCAAAATCAGTGATGTCTCCCCTCATACCTGATTTTACTAAAAAACCATCGCATCTTCTCGCTCTCGACGGGATGTTGTTGGACTCCGCATAACGTTTCCAAAACTTATTTGTTTTGCGAGATTGGTTTGATACAGCCTGAGCTACGCTTGATTTTGTGTTTTTTACGGTACCGAAAACCGGCTCAACGGGGCCAAAATCAGTGATGTCTCCCCTCATACCTGATTTTACTAAAAAACCATCGCATCTTCTCGCTCTCGACGGGATGTTGTTGGACTCCGCATAACGTTTCCAAAACTTATTTGTTTTGTGAGATTGGTTTGATACAGCCTGAGCTACGCAAGGTTTTGTGTTTTTTACGGTACCGAAAACCGGCTCAACGGGGCCAAAATCAGTGATGTCTCCCCTCATACCTGATTTTACTAAAAAACCATCGCATCTTCTCGCTCTCGACGGGATGTTGTTGGACTCCGCATAACGTTTCCAAAACTTATTTGTTTTGCGAGATTGGTTTGATACAGCCTGAGCTACGCAAGGTTTTGTGTTTTTTACGGTACCGAAAACCGGCTCAACGGGGCCAAAATCAGTGATGTCTCCCCTCATACCTGATTTTACTAAAAAACCATCGGATCTTCTCGCTCTCGACGGGATGTTGTTGGACTCCGCATAACGTTTCCAAAACTTATTTGTTTTGCGAGATTGGTTTGATACAGCCTGTGCTACGCTTGATTTTGTGTTTTTTACGGTACCGAAAACCGGCTCAACGGGGTCCAAATCAGTGATGTCTCCCCTCATACCTGATTTGACTAAAAAACCATCGGATCTTCTCGCTCTCGACGGGATGTTGTTGGACTCCGCATAACGTTTCCAAAACTTATTTGTTTTGCGAGATTGGTTTGATACAGCCTGAGCTACGCAAGGTTTTGTGTTTTTTACGGTACCGAAAACCGGCTCAACGGGGCCAAAATCAGTGATGTCTCCCCTCACACCTGATTTTACTAAAAAACCATCGCATCTTCTCGCTCTCGACGGGATGTTGTTGGACTCCGCATAACGTTTCCAAAACTTATTTGTTTTGCGAGATTGGTTTGATACAGCCTGAGCTACGCAAGGTTTTGTGTTTTTTACGGTACCGAAAACCGGCTCAACGGGGCCAAAATCAGTGATGTCTCCCCTCATACCTGATTTTACTAAAAAACCATCGCATCTTCTCGCTCTCGACGGGATGTTGTTGGACTCCGCATAACGTTTCCAAAACTTATTTGTTTTGCGAGATTGGTTTGATACAGCCTGAGCTACGCAAGGTTTTGTGTTTTTTACGGTACTGAAAACCGGCTCAACGGGGTCCAAATCAATGATGTCTCCCCTCATACCTGATTTTACTAAAAAACCATCGCATCTTCTCGCTCTCGGCGGGATGTTGTTGGACTCTGCATAACGTTTCCAAAACTTATTAGTTTTGCGAGATTGGTTTGATACAGCCTGAGCTACGCTTGATTTTGTGTTTTTTACGGTACTGAAAACCGGCTCAACGGGGTCCAAATCAGTGATGTCTCCCCTCATACCTGATTTTACTAAAAAACCATCGCATCTTCTCGCTCTCGACGGGATGTTGTTGGACTCCGCATAACGTTTCCAAAACTTATTTGTTTTGCGAGATTGGTTTGATACAGCTTGAGCTACGCAAGGTTTTGTGTTTTTTACGGTACCGAAAACCGGCTCAACGGGGCCAAAATCAGTGATGTCTCCCCTCATACCTGATTTTACTAAAAAACCATCGCATCTTCTCGCTCTCGACGGGATGTTGTTGGACTCCGCATAACGTTTCCAAAACTTATTTGTTTTGCGAGATTGGTTTGATACAGCCTGAGCTACGCTTGATTTTGTGTTTTTTACGGTACCGAAAACCGGCTCAACGGGGCCAAAATCAGTGATGTCTCCCCTCATACCTGATTTTACTAAAAAACCATCGCATCTTCTCGCTCTCGACGGGATGTTGTTGGACTCCGCATAACGTTTCTAAAACTTATTTGTTTTGCGAGATTGGTTTGATACAGCCTGAGCTACGCTTGATTTTGTGTTTTTTACGGTACTGAAAACCGGCTCAACGGGGCCAAAATCAGTGATGTCTCCCCTCATACCTGATTTTACTAAAAAACCATGGCATCTTCTCGCTCTCGACGGGATGTTGTTGGACTCCGCATAACGTTTCCAAAACTTATTTGTCTTGCGAGATTGGTTTGATACAGCCTGAGCTACGCAAGGTTTTGTGTTTTTTACGGTACCGAAAACCGGCTCAACGGGGCCAAAATCAGTAATGTCTCCCCTCATACCTGATTTTACTAAAAAACCATCGCATCTTCTCGCTCTCGACGGGATGTTGTTGGACTCCGCATAACGTTTCCAAAACTTATTTGTTTTGCGAGATTGGTTTGATACAGCCTGAGCTACGCAAGGTTTTGTGTTTTTTACGGTACCGAAAACCGACTCAACGGGGCCAAAATCAGTGATGTCTCCCCTCATACCTGATTTTACTAAAAAACCATCGCATCTTCTCGCTCTCGACGGGATGTTGTTGGACTCCGCATAACGTTTCCAAAACTTATTTGTTTTGCGAGATTGGTTTGATACAGCCTGAGCTACGCTTGATTTTGTGTTTTTTACGGTACTGAAAACCGGCTCAACGGGGCCAAAATCAGTGATGTCTCCCCTCATACCTGATTTTACTAAAAAACCATCGCATCTTCTCGCTCTCGACGGGATGTTGTTGGACTCCGCATAACGTTTCCAAAACTTATTTGTTTTGCGAGATTGGTTTGATACAGCCTGAGCTACGCTTTTTTTGTGTTCCATGCTATGCTTTGCTGGGTTTAGGAGATGCAGCTTATCATGCACGAAGTGTTTTTTTTTTTTTGAAACGAGGATTCAATCTCCAAAATAAATATCGACTGCAAGCGAAATTGAAATAAAAGAGTGCGAGCAGCAAAATGGGGAAAACGTAGCCATAACTCAAATAAATTGAACACGAGTGATATAGTTTTAACAATTGTTTATTTGCATGCATTTATTTTAAATGAAAAAGCTATATCTATATTTGCATGCACTTATTTATTATATTGCATGCATTACTTTAAATTGAACGTGGTTAGTCATTTTTGCATGCATTAAATTATTTGAAGGCATGCATTAATAATATTTAAATTAATTTTTCATATTAAAATAGTGTGAGCGCGTGGACGCTCGACGACGACGATGAGTTGTTCGGTTTTCTACGTTTAGCACAACTGTTGTGCTGATCCACATGATGGCCAAAAAGGGATGCATCGTCCAGCGCCGTCGACTCCGCAATCGGCAAGTCGTGGAAATCATCGTCGCTGCATCTGGCCTGGTCTTCGTCCACCACTTGAGTTTTCGGTAGCACAGCCTGCATGTACCGATCCAGCTCCTCCCACTCCGCCTGCCTCTGAAAAGATGAACATGTATCAATATACGCCATATGTTCGGTGATGTATCTAATCAGGGCGTCCTGGTGTTCTCTCTCGAATGCTGTTTTGCGGACTGTTGGCAGTCGGTGGAATCGCTTCCTTGCAGCCCGGTGACACCTCGCTGCTGTATATGGTGGTTTATGTTGGCCGTACTTTGCGACGAAGTAATCAATTGTAGTGAGTGGAACGGATTGGGGCTTTCCGTTTGCCTCGTCAAACAGCCGCTTTTCTTCCTTTGTAAGCCGGTGGTTTTCCGAACGCGATGCTTCGATGATATAAGGCAGTTTCGTGGCAGGATCAGCATGCTTCCACAGCTTTTTCCGGTCGGCGCAAGTCAGATTTAAGGTGCTATGTTGTTTTGTAAAAATATTGTAAGGTGTTATGGTGCGGTTTGCTATCTTGTTGTATGTTGTTTTGGTTTGGTTCTGGTAGCTAGAAATAATCAAAACAAAACAAACAATACAATCAATGAAAACCAAGGCACCTTTTGGTTGATTATTTAAGACTTACGAATATTGTTGCATTTTTTGTTGTGTAGTTTTCGGCGTGTCGCCCAAACACTCCCGGACTCCTTTCTTCTGCACGATGCAGAGCATTTCGTCCAGCGTCCGATACGCGTCGACTCTCTGCAACAACATTTTTGTCGCCTTCTTTGCTTCTTCGGGCGTATGGTTGCCTACAGCGACGCGAGTCCAATTTATTTGCTGAATCCGGTCGTCTGCTTTCTTCTCGTCCTCCGCTGGCAAAATTGCTCGAAGCTGGTGGACCAAATCATCGTACTCGGCTACCGTCCACTGTTCGGCAGCAACGTTACCGAAATTCGCACATTGTTCGGTCTCCGCCGATCCGAACATATCCTCAGTAGCGTTTATCCAACTCGAGGCCATTTTCTGCACGAAACTTTTTATTTTTTCTGTAGTAAATTGGTTGAGTTTGCTTCTTTCGTCCGTAGGAAGGCGTCTGTAAAATGGCGTCGTTTTTTTCGGCAGGTACATTGAGTCGATTCTCTGTCCTGCTTCCCGAAATGTCAGTTGAACGAAAAGGAGTTATTAAATTTTCAATAGCTCACAAACAAAATCAAGAAAACGTTGTCTCTTTCAGCGTAAATGTTCCAGTATTGTTGCGGTCATGTGGAAGAATCATCATTAAATTAAATATAACGGCCAGAGTGAGCAACTTATTTCAAAACAAGAATAATTTAAAATTTGTTCGTTGGTTTTCATTATTCTCGTTGGAGAACTGAACCCACAATTTGTAAACACGACAAAATGGAAGACAATTGTCAAAAAGTCAACTTCATACGGAATAATTATTTGTTTCTGCTGTAACAGATTTTTTTTTAATTTACATCTGCGCATATATAATAAAAATGAAGCTTTTGGTCTCTTAATTACCATTCCAAAAATATATAATAATACGAGATCGGGTTCTTACAACCAGACTTATTTCCGGTTTTGTGGTTTTTCCGATATCAGCAGTGATGACCAGTACCATGGTGCACCTACGATGAACCGCAATCTTAAAAATATGTTCTTTCAACATTTACCTTTCTCCTGCTTTCTTCGAAATACGTCCTATGATAACGAATTAATAATTTTTCAATTAATAAAAAACAATGTTCTGTTTCTAGCAAAAAAACAAGAAATGAAATTATTTTATTCGTTGCTCATCGAAGACCTACTTGAAGAACTGAACACGTATTTTATAAACATGGTTTCATTGAAACCACCTTCATACGTTGTTGAAATAATGGTTCGTTTCTGCTACAAAATACTTTTTTTAATCTGCATCCGACCATATCGAAATAAAAAAAGTTTTCTTGGTCCGCAATTTACCATTCCAAAAATATATAACAATGCGAGATCGGTTGCAAACAACACAACTTATTCCCAGATTTGCTAATTTGACAAAATACAGCTCACCGGAATCACCTTCGGTAAAGTTTACCCGTAGAAATGTGTTCTTTAATTATACATCTTCATTCTTTTTGTTTGTCGTCAGTGCTCAAACTCGAGAAAAATATGTTTTAATTTTTCAATAACAAAGTACTATTTCAAGCATTAAAACATGAAATTAAATTATTGTTTTTATTGAGCTATGACCACCTACTTGAAGAACTGAACCCGCATTTTGTAAACATGGTTTCATTGAAACCACCTTCATACGTTGTTGAAATAATGGTTCGTTTCTGCTACAAAAGACTTTTTTTAATCTTCATCTGACCATATCGAAATGAAATAAGTTTTCTCGGTCTTCAATTTACCATTCCAAAAATATATAATAATGCGAGATCGGTTGCAAACAACACAACTTATTCCCGTATTGGCTTATTTGACAATATACAGCTCACCGGAATCACCTTCGGTAAAGTTTACCCGCAGAAATGTGTTCTTTAATTATAAATCTTCATCCTATTTGCTTGTCGTCAGCGTTCGGACTTGAGATAATTATGTTTTAATTTTTCAAAAACAAAGTACTATTTCTAGCATTAAAACATGAAATTAAATTATTGTTTTTATTGAGCTATGACCACCTACTTGAAGAACTGAACCCGCATTTTGTAAACATGGTTTCATTGAAACCACCTTCATACGTTGTTGAAATAATGGTTCGTTTCTGCTACAAAAGACTTTTTTTAATCTTCATCTGACCATATCGAAATGAAATAAGTTTTCTCGGTCTTCAATTTACCATTCCAAAAATATATTATAATGCGAGATCGGTTGCAAACAACACAACTTATTCCCGTATTGGCTTATTTGACAATACACAGCTCACCGGAATCACCTTCGGTAAAGTTTACCCGCAAAAATGTGTTCTTTAATTATAAATCTTCATCCTATTTGCTTGTCGTCAGTGTTCGGACTTGAGATAATTATGTTTTAATTTTTCAAAAACAAAGTACTATTTCTAGCATTAAAACATGATATAAAATTATTTTTTTTATTGATCTACGACCACCTACTTGAAGAACTGAACCCGCATTTTGTAAACATGCTGACGAAGAAGACAATTGCCAAAGAGGACACTTCATACGGTAATTAATTTTGTATTTGATTCTGCGCTTAAAAACATATTTTTAATCAGCATCCGACCAAATCGAAATTAAATAAATCTTCTTCGTCTCCATTTTACCTTTCCAAAAATATATCATCATACGGGACCGGTTGCGAAAAACTCGATTTATTCCCGGTTTCGTTTATTTGACGATATAAGCGGCTTTGACCGGGAAGACCTTCAATGAAGTGTATCGGTAGAAATGTTTTCTTTCAGCTTTCATGTTCGTTCGCAAAATGATTAACGCAACAACCCGAAATAACTGTGCTTGCATATAATTTCCGTTCAATCCAAATTTATTATTATCCCCAAAAAGAAATCACACGCATTGTCAATGCGACACATCCGATTCATGATTGTCAAATAAACACAGAGCACACCCCTTCCTCTTCACTCGTTGGGGAACTGTAAGTTTGTCAATTTCCTAAGCAGGTTCAAATTGTTATGACGTCATTAAAATTCAGTGAAAAATAAATACAACATCGTTTTGATTAAAGCTTCACATTACTTTAAATTAAAAACAGTACGCCAGCCATGTCAGGAAATCGAAGTTCCCGCGGTCGACAGAAGTTTCCCACAACGGCGAAGAAATGCTTGATTTCACCGAATCAACGTTCGGCAGCCAGGGGCGTAGCTCCAGCAGCGCCGGCAGCAAACCCGGTTGATTTCCGAGCACCGGACACAGCATGTACCAGCAAACCCAAAGATGACTTAAGTACGAAACTTTTGGAGCTAGATAACACGTTGCTGAACGCGGTCGATTTGGCCAGCATCGAGAAAAAAGTCAAGCGTTCGATGCCGCGTACCTCATGGGGCGGAAATATGACACGCGCCGCAGCCGATCAACCGATCACGCCGTTTGGAAAACGTTCCAAATCAGTTGGAGGTAGGTGAACGCTTTATACGAGTGACAATAACGTAGGATTTAAGATACTTTTTACTTTATTTCAAAACTGTTTTCCTGTAACAGCCATTGAAAGAAGGCTTATGGCAAGTCCTCCGAAACTGCAAAAATCAGCTGTAAGTAGTCGAAAGATTTATGTGCTTAAAATGAACATGGACGGTAGCGAGGTGCGCGACGGAGGGAGGGACAGTGGCTGTAATGAAAATCTTACATCAAATCGGTCAAACGTTGCAAACGAGGAAACTCCTCCGGTTCGTCCTCTGTGGTCTGGGGTGGAAAATGACGATGCTGAAATGCTACCATGTGGACAGGTACCGATCGCCAGCCATGATCAACTTGACACGGACGAAATAATCAAGGCTAAACTGAAACGAATCGGGTCCACCAAACCAGTAACGCACGTCGGTGATATGCTGCGAGCGAGTAACGGGTTCGAGGTGTACACAAACCAGGACATCTGTTCGCAGTACATGCGGCAAGACGAGTCCCTCGCTGATGAGGGGGTGGAGCGAATCGTCGCGATCGGTGCATCACAAATAGGTCATCCGGAGCGTCCGTCACATTTCCAGCAGGTAGCCGCTGAAGCTGAACGTACCTTTGAGCTGCAGAAGGTGAGCGAAGCGTTGCGGATTTTTGAAATCTGTGACCGTACGCTGCACGACATGACCAACATTGAGCCGATGGCGAATGCGATAGGCGAGGGAAGCTCGCGAATGAGGACCAGCAACTCGACCATAGCGGCCATCAATCGTGATGAGCGAATTTCAGATCAGACTACAAAGCCAAAGTTCACCGTACCCCACGTATCGTCGCTTTTCCTCGAGAAGGGTCCGTTCTTTGGGCTACCGAACAACGTTCGGCGAATGCTGCGAGACTTTCGTGGTATTGGCGAGCTGTACGATTGGCAGCAGGAGTGTCTGGACTTGCCGGCGATCGACGAGAGACGTAATTTGATCTACGCACTGCCAACGAGCGGTGGAAAGACACTGGTGGCGGAGATTCTTATGCTACGGGAGATTATTTGCCGCCTGCGGAACGTCATGTTCGTCGTGCCGTACGTTTCATCCGCTCAGGAGAAGCTGATCGCGCTCACTCCGTTCTCGATCGAGCTGCAGTTTTTATTGGAGGAGTACACCGGTGGTAGGGGACAATGTCCGCCGCTCAAACGGCACAGAAAAAACACGATCTTTGTTTGTACGATCGAAAAATCGCTCATCCTCATGAACTCTCTCATCGAGGTGGGTCGCGCGGACGAGATCGGGCTGATCGTGATCGACGAACTGCATATGATTGGAGAGCAGCGACACGGGGGCACTCTGGAGATGTTGATCACCAAGGTGCAGTCGCTACGAGCCGGAATTCAGATCGTAGGAATGAGTGCTTCTATCGGAAACTTGGGTGAATTGGCCCGTTTCATGCTAGCCGACGTTTACTGTCGCGAAAATCGGCCTTTGGAGTTGAAGGAATACATCAAGTGGGGGGAAGATCTGTTCGAGGTTCGCAGCCAAGCCGAACGCATATTTGATGTGTTAGGAGAAAAGCGAAAGTTAGAGTTTAACTACGGTGAGGAACTGCGGCGGATCGACGTGGACCATGTGATTGGTCTGATCATGGAAGTAATCCCCAAGGGTTCGTGTTTGGTGTTTTGTCCTACCAGAAACAGGTGTGAAAGTTTGTGCGCCATGCTAGCGGCCAACTTGCCGGATTCATTTGCCCAGCACCGGGCAGAGGAAAAAGCGCAGATTATAAAGTCTCTCCAGGATGACGGGTCCGTTGCACCAATCCTTCCGCATTCGTTTCGTGTCGGGGTCGCGTACCATCACGGTAGGTTAACGCAGGACGAGCGTCGTATGATCGAGGATGCATTCCGGGCCGGCATCCTTTCGGTGATCGTGTGCACTTCCACTCTGGCCGCCAGTGTGAATCTTTCGGCGAAACGTGTAATAATCTGCTCTCCTTACATTGGGAGCGATTTTTTTACGCTAAGTCGCTACAAACAAATGGTTGGCCGGGCAGGGCGTGCGGGTAAACGCGACACCGGCGATTCCATACTTATTTCCGCCATGCGCGATATTCCGCAAATTTGCGAGATGTTCTGCTCACCACTGGACTTCGCCGAGTCGGCGCTCTTGGAAGACGAAGGAGCCTGCTTGAAATCGCTCGTACTCGGCTCGATCGGGCTCGGTCTTTGTAAGACACGGAATGCGCTTCAAGCGATGGTTGGAAGCACGCTGCTAGCGCAGCAAGCGATGCGACGCGAAATCGATCTCGAGGCCATCACCGATGAAACGATCGTGCAGCTGTATCAGGGCAATGCGATAAAGGCAACGCACGATAGCTGTCTGCGCAATCCCACGAACATGGTTGTACAAATCAGTGCCGCAGATGGACGATCGGAGGAAGCGGTAGGACAGGCGTTCGTTCGAGTACACAAGACACCTTCCCGTCCGGGTAAGGTTTTCAAAACGATCGATCGAACGAGCCCGCTGGAAGTGATCAACCTTGGCAAGGCGGCCATCCGAGCCGGGTTCGACATAGAGCGAGCGGTCCGGTTCTACAACGAGATGCAGGAACTAGGCAAACGACTGTGTGTGCTCGATGAGTTCGATCTGCTTTTCCTCATTCTGCTTGAGGACGGATTGGAAGTATATTTCAAAATTGAGGATTTGATCATTCTGGTAAGTACCCCTTTGTTAACGATAGCAAGTATTGTTTCTTAAACGTTTAGTGTTAAACACCGCAAGTTGAACCACAAACAACCGTGAAATATATTTGTATCCTATTTGTATTATTTGTATGTATTTGTTATCTGAAACTTATCTTTTTCATAGCTCCATAGTGCGAACCACGCTAAAGCATTTGTTTGAAAAGCACTCAAATACCATTTGTTTTGTTCTTGTATCGTTTTTTCAAAATCGAGTAGTGATGGATGAAGTAATTTTTGATGAAATTTTAGAAATGCTTTTTCTAAGAGCGAATCATGGAAGACTGTCTTCTAGTTTGTTCTTGTCTTTTCTAGGTCTTCCTCAACATATTTTTTTTAAAAATAACTATAAAAAAATCTTAAGCTTCAGTTCAGCAAGATGGAAGGATTAAAGTTACTATAATTTCATCATATCCGACTTTCACGTAGCTTTGCAAGAAAAATTGTAAACGTTGAAGTGTAGTGGTTGGACATCAAAAGAATAAACGAGTTTTCAAGTATAGAGGCAATCGTAAAAATGGATTAGTACGGTGATAAGGATGTGCCCTTGATATTAAGCATTAAAAAGAGGTTCAATTCAAAAAGATTATTAACTGACTGCAATACTTTTTTCAGACCAGTAAACTCTCGGATGCACTGCGGAAAATCGCCGCAAGGTACAACATCAGTCAAGTGGTTATAGAGAAAATTCTAAAGCGCCGCACTGTACCCGACGAGACAATGTTCCTAATGCAGCGTTTCTTTCGTGTGCTAATCGTACACGACCTTTGGAGCCAAACGGATCTCCAGGAAGTTGCCTTCAAGTACCGCGTGAGCGCGGGGGCGATTCAGACGCTAATGACCACCGCCGCTGGGACAGCGCACAGTTTGCTGCGGATGTGCGAGGAAATCCCGGAACTGTGGGCGTTCCAGCACCTGCTGACGGGCATGACCAAACGATTGACGCACTACTGTAAGCTTGAGCTGATGCCACTGATGGAGCTGCCATCGATGAAGCTGGTAAGTTGCGATCTCGCGGCATTCGCGTGTGGCAAAATTATTCTCGTTGTTTTTTTTCCAGGGCCGTGCCAAACAGTTGTACCGGGCGGGGTACACGACGCTCGGCTCCTTAGCCCGTGCCAAATCGAAGGAGCTGGTAGAAACCATCGAATACATGAACTACAGGACGGCGAACCAATTGATACTGAGCGCGAAGGTAATGCATGCATGCAGTTGAGGCTGACTCCACATTTCTCCATTACTACATTACAACTTGTTGTTACTTTTAGGCGAAACTTATGGAACAAGTTGATGTCCTACGCGAACAGGCCGAAGAGTGTATACAGGATGCTGTATTAAGATGGGAGATGTAGAAGATCAAGATTCATCTCCATGCAGCATCCCATTCGTCTCGCAGCATCCTAACATATGTTTTTCTTAGAATTTATGAAAAATCGACTAAGTCCAAGATGCCTTAAAGTAGGGATGCTGTATTGAGATGGGAGATGAATAAGATCAAGATTCATCTCCATGCAGCATCCCATTCATCTTGCAGCATCCTTTCATATGTTTTTCTTAGAATTTATGAAAAATCGACTATGTCCGAGATGCCTTTAAGTAGGGATGCTGTATTAAGATGGGAGATTGAGAAGATCAAGATGCATCTCAATGCAGCATCCCATTCATCTCGCAGCATCCTAACATATGAATTTCTTAGAATTTATTAAAAATCGACTAAGTCCAAGATGCCTTTAAGTAGGGATGCTGTATTAAGATGGGAGATGTAGAAGATCAAGATTCATCTCCATGCAGCATCCCATTCGACTCGCAGCATCCTTACATATGAATTTCTTAGAATTTATGAAAAATAGACTAAGTCCGAGATGCCTTTAAGTAGGGATGCTGTATTAAGATGGGAGATGAAGAAGATCAAGATTCATCTCCATGCAGTATCCCATTCATCTCCCAGAATCCTAACATATGTTTTTCTTAGAATTTATTAAAAATCGACTAAGTCCGAGATGCCTTTAAGTAGGGATGCTGTATTAAGATGGGAGATGTAGAAGATCAAGATTTATCTCCATCCAGCATCCCATTCATCTCGCAGCATCCTAACATATGAATTTCTTAGAATTTATGAAAAATCGACTAAGTCCAAGATGCCTTTAAGCAGGGATGCTTTTTTGAGATGGGAGATGTAGGAGATCAAGATTCATCTCCATGCAGCATCCCATTCATCTCCAAGCATCCTAACATATGTTTTTCTTAGAATTTATTAAAAATCGACTAAGTCCGAGATGCCTTTAAGTAGGGATGCTGTATTAAGATGGGAGATGTAGAAGATCAAGATTCATCTCCATGCAGCATCCCATTCGACTCGCAGCATCCTTACATATGAATTTCTTAGAATTTTTGAAAAATAGACTAAGTCCGAGATGCCTTTAAGTAGGGATGCTGTATTAAGATGGAAGATGAAGAAGATCAAGATTCATCTCCATGCAGTATCCCATTCATCTCCCAGAATCCTAACATATGTTTTTCTTAGAATTTATTAAAAATCGACTAAGTCCGAGATGCCTTTAAGTAGGGATGCTGTATTGAGATGGGGGATGAAGAAGATCAAGATTCATCTCCATGCAGCATCCCATTTATCTCGCAGCATCCTAACATATGTTTTTCTAAGTATCTATGAAAAATCGACTAAGTCCGGGATGCCTTTAAGTAGGGATGCTGTATTAAGATGGGAGATGAAGAAGATCAAGATTCATCTCCATGCAGCATCCCATTCATCTCGCAGCATCCTAACATATGTTTTTCTTAGAATTTATGAAAAATCGACTAAGTCCGAGATGCCTTTAAGTAGGGATGCTGTATTGAGATGGGAGATGTAGAAGATCAAGATTTATCTCCATCCAGCATCCCATTCATCTCGCAGCATCCTAACATATGAATTTCTTAGAATTTATGAAAAATCGACTAAGTCCAAGATGCCTTTAAGCAGGGATGCTGTTTTGAGATGGGAGATGTAGGAGATCAAGATTCATCTCCATGCAGCATCCCATTCATCTCCAAGCATCCTAACATATGTTTTTCTTAGAATTTATTAAAAATCGACTAAGTCCGAGATGCCTTTAAGTAGGGATGCTGTATTAAGATGGGAGATGTAGAAGATCAAGATTCATCTCCATGCAGCATCCCATTCGACTCGCAGCATCCTTACATATGAATTTCTTAGAATTTATGAAAAATAGACTAAGTCCGAGATGCCTTTAAGTATTGATGCTGTATTAAGATGGAAGATGAAGAAGATCAAGATTCATCTCCATGCAGTATCCCATTCATCTCCCAGAATCCTAACATATGTTTTTCTTAGAATTTATTAAAAATCGACTAAGTCCGAGATGCCTTTAAGTAGGGATGCTGTATTGAGATGGGGGATGAAGAAGATCAAGATTCATCTCCATGCAGCATCCCATTTATCTCGCAGCATCCTAACATATGTTTTTCTTAGAATTTATGAAAAATCGACTCAGTCCGAAATGCCTTTAAGTAGGGATGCTGTTTTGAGATGGGAGATGAAGAAGATCAAGATTCATCTCCATGCAGCATCCCATTCCTCTCGCAGCATCCTAACATATGAATTTCTTAGAATTTATGAAAAATCGACTCAGTCCGAGTTGCCTTTAGGTAGGGATGCTGTATTGAGATGGGAGATGAAGAAGATCAAGAATCATCTCCATGCAGCATCCCATGCATCTCGCAGCATCCTAACATATGTTTTTCTAAGTATCTATGAAAAATCGACTAAGTCCGGGATGCCTTTAAGTAGGGATGCTGTATTAAGATGGGAGATGAAGAAGATCAAGATTCATCTCCATGCAGCATCCCATTCGACTCGCAGCATCCTTACATATGAATTTCTTAGAATTTATGAAAAATAGACTAAGTCCGAGATGCCTTTAAGTAGGGATGCTGTATTAAGATGGGAGATGTAGGAGATCAAGATTCATCTCCATGCAGCATCCCATTCATCTCGCAGCATCCTAACATATGAATTTCTTAGAATTTATGAAAAATCGACTAAGTCCAAGATGCCTTTAAGTAGGGATGCTGTATTAAGATGGGAGATGAAGAAGATCAAGATTCATCTCCATGCAGCATCCCATTTATCTCGCAGCATCCTAACATATGTTTTTCTTAGAATTTATGAAAAATCAACTAAGTCCGAAATGCCTTTAAGTAGGGATGCTGTATTGAGATGGGAGATGAAGAAGATCAAGATTCATCTCCATGCAGCATCCCATTCCTCTCGCAGCATCCTAACATATGAATTTCTTAGAATTTATGAAAAATCGACTCAGTCCGAGTTGCCTTTAGGTAGGGATGCTGTATTGAGATGGGAGATGAAGAAGATCAAGAATCATCTCCATGCAGCATCCCATGCATCTCGCAGCATCCTAACATATGTTTTTCTAAGTATCTATGAAAAATCGACTAAGTCCGGGATGCCTTTAAGTTGGGATGCTGTATTAAGATGGGAGATGAAGAAGATCAAGATTCATCTCCATGCAGCATCCCATTCATCTCGCAGCATCCTAACATATGTTTTTCTTAGAATTTATGAAAAATCGACTAAGTCCGAGATGCCTTTAAGAAGGGATGCTGTTTTAAGATGGGAGATGAAGAAGATCAAGATTCATCTCCATCCCATTCATCCGTGCAGCATCCCATTCATCTCGCAGCATCCTAACATATGTATTTCTTAGAATTTATGAAAAACCGACTAAGTCCGAGATGCCTTTAAGTAGGGATGCTGTATTGAGGTGGGAGATTAAGAAGATCAAGATTCATCTCCGTGCAGCATCCCATTCATCTCGCAGCATCCTAACATATGTTTTTCTTAGAATTTATGAAAAATCGACTAAGTCCGAGATGCCTTTAAGTAGGGATGCTGTATTGAGATGGGAGATGCAGAAGATCAATATTCATCTCCATGCAGCATCCCATTCATCTCGCAGCATCCTAACATATGAATTTCTATGAATTTATGAAAAATCGACTAAGTCCGAGATGGCTTTAAGTAGGGATGCTGTATTGAGATGGGAGATGAAGAAGATCAAGATTCATCTCCATGCAGCATCCCATTCATCTCGCAGCATCCTAACATATGTATTTCTTAGAATTTATGAAAAATCGACTAAGTCCAAGATGCCTTTAAGTAGGGATGCTGTATTAAGATGGGAGATGTAGAAGATCAAGATTCATCTCCATGCAGCATCCCATTCGTCTCGCAGCATCCTAACATATGTTTTTCTTAGAATTTATGAAAAATCGACTCAGTCCGAGTTGCCTTTAGGTAGGGATGCTGTATTGAGATGGGAGATGAAGAAGATCAAGAATCATCTCCATGCAGCATCCCATGCATCTCGCAGCATCCTAACATATGTTTTTCTAAGTATCTATGAAAAATCGACTAAGTCCGGGATGCCTTTAAGTAGGGATGCTGTATTAAGATGGGAGATGAAGAAGATCAAGATTCATCTCCATGCAGCATCCCATTCATCTCGCAGCATCCTAACATATGTTTTTCTTAGAATTTATGAAAAATCGACTAAGTCCGAGATGCCTTTAAGAAGGGATGCTGTTTTAAGATGGGAGATGAAGAAGATCAAGATTCATCTCCATCCCATTCATCCGTGCAGCATCCCATTCATCTCGCAGCATCCTAACTCATGTTTTTCTTGGAATTTATGAAAAATCGACTAAGTCCGAGATGCCTTTAAGTAGGGATGCTGTATCGAGATGGGAGATGAAGAAGATCAAGATTCATCTCCATGCAGCATCCAATTCATCTCGCAGCATCCTAACATATGAATTTCTTAGAATTTATGAAAAATCGACTAAGTCCGAGATGGCTTTAAGTAGGGATGCTGTATTGAGATGGGAGATGTAGGGGATCAAGATTCATCTCCATGCAGCATCCCATTCATCTCGCAGCATCCTAACATATGAATTTCTAAGAATTTATGAAAAATCGACTAAGTCCGAGATGCCTTTAAGTAGGGATGCTGTATTAAGATGGGAGATGAAGGAGATCAAGATTCATCTCCATGCAGCATCCCATTCATCTCGCAGCATCCTAACATATGAATTTATTAGAATTTATGAAAAATCAACTAAGTCCGAGATGGCTTTAAGTAGGGATGCTGTATTGAGATGGGAGATGTAGGAGATCAAGATTCATCTCCATGCAGCATCTCATTCATCTCGCAGCATCCTTACATATGAATTTCTTAGAATTTATGAAAAATCGACTAAGTCCGAGATGGCTTTAAGTAGGGATGCTGTATTGAGATGGGAGATGTAGGAGATCAAGATTCATCTCCATGCAGCATCCCACTAATCTCGCAGCATTCTAACATATGAATTTCTTAGAATTTATGAAAAATCGACTAAGTCCGAGATGGCTTTAAGTAGGGATGCTGTATTGAGATGGGAGATGTAGGGGATCAAGATTCATCTCCATGCAGCATCCCATTCATCTCGCAGCATCCTAACATATGAATTTCTAAGAATTTATGAAAAATCGACTAAGTCCGAGATGCCTTTAAGTAGGGATGCTGTATTAAGATGGGAGATGAAGGAGATCAAGATTCATCTCCATGAAGCATCCCATTCATCTCGCAGCATCCTAACATATGAATTTATTAGAATTTATGAAAAATCAACTAAGTCCGAGATGGCTTTAAGTAGGGATGCTGTATTGAGATGGGAGATGTAGGAGATCAAGATTCATCTCCATGCAGCATCTCATTCATCTCGCAGCATCCTTACATATGAATTTCTTAGAATTTATGAAAAATCGACTAAGTCCGAGATGGCTTTAAGTAGGGATGCTGTATTGAGATGGGAGATGTAGGAGATTAAGATTCATCTCCATGCAGCATCCCATTCATCTCGCAGCATCCTAACATATGTTTTTCTTAGAATTTATGAAAAATCGACTAAGTCCGAGATGCCTTTAAATAGGGATGCTGTATTGATATGGGAGATGGAGAAGATCAAGATTCATCTCCTTGCAGCATCCCATTTATCTCCCAGCATCCTAACATATGTTTTTCTTAGAATTTATGAAAAATCGACTAAGTCCGAGATGCCTTTAAGTAGGGATGCTGTATTAAGATGGGAGATGTAGGAGATCAAGATTCATCTCCATGTAGCATCCCATTCATCTCGCAGCATCCTAACATATGTTTTTCTTAGAATTTATGAAAAATCGACTAAGTCCGAGATGCCTTTAAGTAGGGATGCTGTATTAAGATGGGAGATGAAGAAGATCAAGATTCATCTCCATGCAGCATCCCATTCATCTCCCAGCATCCTAACATATGTTTTTCTTAGAATTTATGAAAAATCGACTAAGTCCGAGATGCCTTTAAATAGGGATGCTGTATTGATATGGGAGATGGAGAAGATCAAGATTCATCTCCTTGCAGCATCCCATTTATCTCCCAGCATCCTAACATATGTTTTTCTTAGAATTTATGAAAAATCGACTAAGTCCGAGATGCCTTTAAGTAGGGATGCTGTATTAAGATGGGAGATGTAGGAGATCAAGATTCATCTCCATGCAGCATCTCATTCATCTCGCAGCATCCTAACATATCAATTTCTTAGAATTTATGAAAAATCGACTAAGTCCAAGATGCCTTTAAGTAGGGATGCTGTATTGAGATGGGAGATGTAGGAGATCAAGATTCATCTCCATGCAGCATCCCATTCATCTCCCAGCATCCTAACATATGAATTTCTTAGAATTTATGAAAAATCGACTAAGTCCGAGATGGCTTTAAGTAGGGATGCTGTATTAAGATAGGAGATGAAGAAGATCAAGATTCATCTCCATGCAGCATCCCATTCATCTCCCAGCATCCTAACATATGAATTTCTTAGAATTTATGAAAAATTGACTAAGTCCGAGATGGCTTTAAGTAGGGATGCTGTATTGAGATGGGAGATGTAGGAGATCAAGATTCATCTTCATGCAGCATCAAATACATCTCGCAGCATCCTAACATATAAATTTCTAAGAATTTATGAAAAATCGACTAAGTCCGAGATGCCTTTAAGTAGGGATGCTGTATTAAGATGGGAGATGAAGAAGATCAAGATTCATCTCCATGCAGCATCCCATTCATCTCGCAGCATCCTAACATATGTTTTTCTTAGAAGTTATGAAAAATCGACTAAGTCCGAGATGCCTTTAAATAGGGATGCTGTATTGATATGGGAGATGGAGAAGATCAAGATTCATCTCCTTGCAGCATCCCATTTATCTCCCAGCATCCTAACATATGTTTTTCTTAGAATTTATGAAAAATCGACTAAGTCCGAGATGCCTTTAAGTAGGGATGCTGTATTGAGATGGGAGATGTAGGAGATCAAGATTCATCTCCATGCAGCATCCCATTCATCTCCCAGCATCCTAACATATGAATTTCTTAGAATTTATGAAAAATTGACTAAGTCCGAGATGCCTTTAAGTAGGGATGCTGTATTGAGATGGGAGATGTAGGAGATCAAGATTCATCTCCATGCAGCATCCCATTCATCTCCCAGCATCCTAACATATGAATTTCTTAGAATTTATGAAAAATTGACTAAGTCCGAGATGCCTTTAAGTAGGGATGCTGTATTAAGATGGGAGATGACGAAGATCAAGATTCATCTCCATGCAGCATCCCATTCATCTCGCAGCATCCTAACATATGTTTTTCTTAGAATTTATGAAAAATCGACTAAGTCCGAGATGCCCTTAAGTAGGGATGCTGTATGAAGATGGAAGATGAAGAAGATCAAGATTCATCTCCATGCAGCATCCCATTCATCTCGCAGCATCCTAACATATGTTTTTCTTAGAATTTATGAAAAATCGACTAAGTCCGAGATGCCTTTAAGTAGGGATGCTGTATTGAGATGGGAGATGAAGAAGATCAAGATTCATCTCCATGCAGCATCCAATTCATCTCGCAGCATCCTAACATATGAATTTCTTAGAATTTATGAAAAATCGACTAAGTCCGAGATGCCTTTAAGTAGGGATGCTGTATTAAGATGGGAGATGAAGAAGATCAAGATTCATCTCCATGCAGCATCCCATTCATCTCCCAGCATCCTAACATATGAATTTCTATGAATTTATGAAAAATCGACTAAGTCCGAGATGCCTTTAAGTAGGGATGCTGTATTAAGATGGGAGATGAAGAAGATCAAGATTCATCTCCATGCAGCATCCCATTCATCTCGCAGCATCCTTACATATGAATTTCTTAGAGTTTATGAAAAATCGACTAAGTCCGAGATGCCTTTAAGTAGGGATGCTGTATTGAGATGGGAGATGAAGAAGATCAAGTTTCATCTCCATGCAGCATCCCATTCATCTCGCAGCATCCTAACATATGTTTTTCTTAGAATTTATGAAAAATCGACTAAGTCCGAGATGCCTTTAAGTAGGGATGCTGTATTAAGATGGGAGATGACGAAGATCAAGATTCATCTCCATGCAGCATCCCATTCATCTCGCAGCATCCTAACATATGAATTTCTATGAATTTATGAAAAATCGACTAAGTCCGAGATGCCTTTAAGTAGGGATGCTGTATTGAGATGAGAGATGTAGGAGATCAAGATTCATCTCCATGCAGCATCCCATTCATCTCGCAGCATCCTTACATATGAATTTCTATGAATTTATGAAAAATCGACTAAGTCCGAGATGGCTTTAAGTAGGGATGCTGTATTAAGATGGGAGATGTAGGAGATCAAGATTCATCTCTGTGCAGCATCCCATTCATCTCCCAGCATCCTAACATATGAATTTCTTAGAATTTATGAAAAATCGACTAAGTCCGAGATGGCTTTAAGTAGGGATGCTGTATTAAGATGGGAGATGTAGGAGATCAAGATTAATCTCCATGCAGCATCCCATTCATCTCCCAGCATCCTAACATATGAATTTCTATGAATTTATGAAAAATTGACTTAGTCCGAGATGCATTTAAGTAGGGATGCTGTATTAAGATGGGAGATGAAGAAGATCAAGATTCATCTCCATGCAGCATCCCATTCATCTCGCAGCATCCTCACATATGAATTTCTATGAATTTATGAAAAATCGACTAAGTCCGAGATGCCTTTAAGTAGGGATGCTGTATTGAGATGGGAGATGTAGGAGATCAAGATTCATCTCCATGCAGCATCCCATTCATCTCCCAGCATCCTAACATATGAATTTCTTAGAATTTATGAAAAATCGACTAAGTCCGAGATGCCTTCAAGTAGGGATGCTGTATTAAGATGGGAGATGAAGAAGATCAAGATTCATCTCCATGCAGCATCCCATTCATCTCCCAGCATCCTAACATATGAATTTCTTAGAATTTATGAAAAATCGACTAAGTCCGAGATGGCTTTAAGTAGGGATGCTGTATTAAGATGGGAGATGTAGGAGATCAAGATGCATCTCCATGCAGCATCCCATTCATCTCGCAGCATCCTAACATATGAATTTCTATGAATTTATGAAAAATCGACTAAGTCCAAGATGGCTTTAAGTAGGGATGCTGTATTGAGATGGGAGATGTAGGAGATCAAGATTCATCTCCATGCAGCATCCCATTCATCTCCCAGCATCCTAACATATGAATTTCTTAGAATTTAAGAAAAATCGACTAAGTCCGAGATGCCTTTAAGTAGGGATGCTGTATTAAGATGGGAGATGAAGAAGATCAAGATTCATCTCCATGCAGCATCCCATTCATCTCCCAGCATCCTAACATATGAATTTCTTAGAATTTATGAAAAATCGACTAAGTCCGAGATGGCTTTAAGTAGGGATGCTGTATTGAGATGAGAGATGTAGGAGATCAAGATTCATCTCCATGCAGCATCCCATTCATCTCGCAGCATCCTAACATATGAATTTCTATGATTTTATGAAAAATCGACTAAGTCCGAGATGCCTTTAAGTAGGGATGCTGTATTGAGACGGGAGATGTAGGAGATCAATATTCATCTGCATGCAGCATCCCATTCATCTCGCAGCATCCTAACATATGAATTTCTATGAATTTATGAAAAATCGACTAAGTCCGAGATGCCTTCAAGTAGGGATGCTGTATTGAGATGGGAGATGTAGGAGATCAAGATTCATCTCCATGCAGCATCCCATTCATCTCCCAGCATCCTAACATATGAATTTCTTAGAATTTAAGAAAAATCGACTAAGTCCGAGATGCCTTTAAGTAGGGATGCTGTATTAAGATGGGAGATGAAGAAGATCAAGATTCATCTCCATGCAGCATCCCATTCATCTCCCAGCATCCTAACATATGAATTTCTATGAATTTATGAAAAATCGACTAAGTCCGAGATGGCTTTAAGTAGGGATGCTGTATTGAGATGAGAGATGTAGGAGATCAAGATTCATCTCCATGCAGCATCCCATTCATCTCGCAGCATCCTAACATATGAATTTCTATGAATTTATGAAAAATCGACTAAGTCCGAGATGCCTTTAAGTAGGGATGCTGTATTGAGACGGGAGATGAAGAAGATCAAGATTCATCTCCATGCAGCATCCCATTCATCTCGCAGCATCCTAACATATGAATTTCTATGAATTTATGAAAAATCGACTAAGTCCGAGATGCCTTCAAGTAGGGATGCTGTATTGAGATGGGAGATGTAGGAGATCAAGATTCATCTCCATGCAGCATCCCATTCTTCTCCCAGCATCCTAACATATGAATTTCTTAGAATTTATGAAAAATCGACTAAGTCCGAGATGCCTTCAAGTAGGGATGCTGTATTAAGATGGGAGATGTAGGAGATCAAGATTCATCTCTATGCAGCATCCCATTCATCTCCCAGCATCCTAACATATGAATTTCTTAGAATTTATGAAAAATCGACTAAGTCCGAGATGGCTTTAAGTAGGGATGCTGTATTAAGATGGGAGATGTAGGAGATCAAGATTCATCTCCATGCAGCATCCCATTCATCTCCCAGCATCCTAACATATGAATTCCTATGAATTTATGAAAAATTGACTTAGTCCGAGATGCATTTAAGTAGGGATGCTGTATTAAGATGGGAGATGAAGAAGATCAAGATTCATCTCCATGCAGCATCCCATTCATCTCGCAGCATCCTAACATATGTTTTTCTTAGAATTTATGAAAAATCGACTAAGTCCGAGATGCATTTAAGTAGGGATGCTGTATTAAGATGGGAGATGAAGTAGATCAAGATTCATCTCCATGCAGCATCCCATTCATCTCGCAGCATCCTAACATATGAATTTCTATGAATTTATGAAAAATCGACTAAGTCCGAGATGGCTTTAAGTAGGGATGCTGTATTGAGATGAGAGATGTAGGAGATCAAGATTCATCTCCATGCAGCATCATATTCATCTCGCAGCATCCTAACATATGAATTTCTATGAATTTATGAAAAATCGACTAAGTCCGAGATGCCTTTAAGTAGGGATGCTGTATTGAGATGGGAGATGTAGGAGATCAAGATTCATCTCCATGCAGCATCCCATTTATCTCCCTGCATCCTTACATATGAATTTCTTAGAATTTATGAAAAATCGACTAAGTCCGAGATGCCTTTAAGTAGGGATGCTGTATTAAGATGGGAGATGAAGAAGATCAAGATTCATCTCCATGCAGCATCCCATTCATCTCCCAGCATCCTAACATATGAATTTCTATGAATTTATGAAAAATCGACTAAGTCCGAGATGCCTTTAAGTAGGGATGCTGTATAGAGATGGGAGATAGAGGAGATCCAGATTCATCTCCAGGCAGCATCCCATTCATCTCCCAGCATCCTTACATATGAATTTCTTAGAATTTATGAAAAATCGACTAAGTCCGAGATGCCTTCAAGTAGGGATGCTGTATTAAGATGGGAGATGAAGAAGATCAAGATTCATCTCCATGCAGCATCCCATTCATCTCCCAGCATCCTAACATATGAATTTCTTAGAATTTATGAAAAATCGACTAAGTCCGAGATGGCTTTAAGTAGGGATGCTGTATTAAGATGGGAGATGTAGGAGATCAAGATTCATCTCCATGCAGCATCCCATTCATCTCGCAGCATCCTAACATATGAATTTCTTAGAATTTATGAAAAATCGACTAAGTCCGAGATGGCTTTAAGTAGGGATGCTGTATCGAGATTGGAAATGAAGAAGATCAAGATTCATCTCCATGCAGCATCCCATTCATCTCGCAGCATCCTTACATATGAATTTCTTAGAATTTATGAAAAATCGACTAAGTCCGAGATGCCTTTAAGTAGGGATGCTGTATTAAGATGGGAGATGAAGAAGGTCAAGATTCATCTCCATGCAGCTACCCCTTCATCTCGCAGCATCCCAACATATGAATTTCTATGAATTTATGAAAAATCGACTAAGTCCGAGATGGCTTTAAGTAGGGATGCTGTATTGAGATGAGAGATGTAGGAGATCAATATTCATCTGCATGCAGCATCCCATTCATCTCGCAGCATCCTAACATATGAATTTCTATGAATTTATGAAAAATCGACTAAGTCCGAGATGCCTTGAAGTAGGGATGCTGTATTGAGATGGGAGATGTAGGAGATCAAGATTCATCTCCATGCAGCATCCCATTCATCTCCCAGCATCCTAACATATGAATTTCTTAGTATTTATGAAAAATCGACTAAGTCCGAGATGGCTTTAAGTAGGGATGCTGTATTAAGATGGGAGATGTAGGAGATCAAGATTCATCTCCATGCAGCATCCCATTCATCTCCCAGCATCCTAACATATGAATTTCTATGAATTTATGAAAAATCGACTAAGTCCGAGATGCCTTTAAGTAGGGATGCTGTATTAAGATGGGAGATGAAGAAGATCAAGATTCATCTCCATGCAGCATCCCATTCATCTCGCAGCATCCTAACATATGAATTTCTTAGAATTTATGAAAAATCGACTAAGTCCGAGATGGCTTTAAGTAGGGATGCTGTATTAAGATGGGAGATGTAGGAGATCAAGATTCATCTCCATGCAGCATCCCATTCATCTCCCAGCATCCTTACATATGAATTTCTATGAATTTATGAAAAATCGACTAAGTCCGAGATGGCTTTAAGTAGGGATGCTGTATTAAGATGGGAGATGTAGGAGATCAAGATTCATCTCCATGCAGCATCCCATTCATCTCCCAGCATCCTAACATATGAATTTCTATGAATTTATGAAAAATCGACTAAGTCCGAGATGCCTTTAAGTAGGGATGCTGTATTAAGATGGGAGATGAAGAAGATCAAGATTCATCTCCATGCAGCATCCCATTCATCTCGCAGCATCCTAACATATGAATTTCTTAGAATTTATGAAAAATCGACTAAGTCCGAGATGGCTTTAAGTAGGGATGCTGTATTAAGATGGGAGATGTAGGAGATCAAGATTCATCTCCATGCAGCATCCCATTCATCTCCCAGCATCCTAACATATGTTTTACTTAGAATTTATGAAAAATCGACTAAGTCCGAGATGCCTTTAAGTAGGGATGCTGTATTAAGATGGGAGATGAAGAAGATCAAGATTCATCTTTATGCAGCATCCCATTCATCTCGCAGCATCCTAACATAAGTTTTTCTTAGAATTTATTAAAAATCGACTAAGTCCGAGATGCCTTTGAGTAGGGATGCTGTATTAAGATGGGAGATGAAGAAGATCAAGATTCATCTCCATGCAGCATCCCATTCATCTCGCAGCATCCTAACATATGTTTTTCTTAGAATTTATGAAAAATCGACTAAGTCCGAGATGCCTTTAAGTAGGGATGCTGTATTAAGATGGGAGATGTAGAAGATCAAGATTCATCTCCATGCAGCATCCCATTCATCTCGCAGCATCCTAACATATGTTTTCCTTAGAATTTATGAAAAATCGACTAAGTCCGAGATGCATTTAAGTAGGGATGCTGTATTAAGATGGGAGATGAAGAAGATCAAGATTCATCTCCACGCAGCATCCCATTCATCTCGCAGCATCCTAACATATGTTTTTCTTAGAATTTATGAAAAATCGACTAAGTCCGAGATGGCTTTAAGTAGGGATGCTGTATTGAGATGAGAGATGTAGGAGATCTAGATTCATCTCCATGCAGCATCCCATTCATCTCGCAGCATCCTAACATATGAATTTCTATGAATTTATGAAAAATCGACTAAGTCCGAGATGCCTTTAAGTAGGGATGCTGTATTGAGATGGGAGATGTAGGAGATCAAGATTCATCTCCATGCAGCATCCCATTCATCTCCCAGCATCCTAACATATGAATTTCTTAGAATTTATGAAAAATCGACTAAGTCCGAGATGCCTTTAAGTAGGGATGCTGTATTAAGATGGGAGATGAAGAAGATCAAGATTCATCTCCATGCAGCATCCCATTCATCTCGCAGCATCCTAACATATGAATTTCTATGAATTTATGAAAAATCGACTAAGTCCGAGATGGCTTTAAGTAGGGATGCTGTATTGAGATGAGAGATGTAGGAGATCAAGATTCATCTCCATGCAGCATCCCATTCATCTCGCAGCATCCTAACATATGAATTTCTATGAATTTATGAAAAATCGACTAAGTCCGAGATGCCTTTAAGTAGGGATGCTGTATTGAGACGGGAGATGTAGGAGATCAATATTCATCTGCATGCAGCATCCCATTCATCTCGCAGCATCCTAACATATGAATTTCTATGAATTTATGAAAAATCGACTAAGTCCGAGATGCCTTGAAGTAGGGATGCTGTATTGAGATGGGAGATGTAGGATATCAAGATTCATCTCCATGCAGCATCCCATTCATCTCCCAGCATCCTAACATATGAATTTCTTAGAATTTATGAAAAATCGACTAAGTCCGAGATGGCTTTAAGTAGGGATGCTGTATTAAGATGGGAGATGTAGGAGATCAAGATTCATCTCCATGCAGCATCCCATTCATCTCGCAGCATCCTAACATATGTTTTTCTTAGAATTTATGAAAAACCGACTAAGTCCGAGATGCCTTTAAGTAGGGATGCTGTATAAGGATGGAAGATGAAGACGATTAAGATTCATCTCCATGCAGCATCCCATTCATCTCGCAGCATCCTAACATATGAATTGTTTAGAATTTATGAAAAATCGACTAAGTCCGAGATGCCTTTAAGTAGGGATGCTGTATCGAGATGGGAGATGAAGAAGATCAAGATTCATCTCCATGCAGCATCCCATTCATCTCGCAGCATCCTAACATATGTTTTTCTTAGAATTTATGAAAAATCGACTAAGTCCGAGATGCTTTTAAGTAGGGATGCTGTATTAAGATGGGAGATGAAGAAGATCAAGATTCATCTCCATGCAGCATCCCATTCATCTCGCAGTATCCTAACAAATGTTTTTCTAGGAATTTATGAAAAATCGACTAAGTCCGAGATGCCTTTAAGTAGGGATGCTGTAGTAAGATGGGAGATGAAGAAGATCAAGATTCATCTCCATGCAGCATCTCATTCATCTCGCAGCATCCTAACATATGTTTTTCTTAGAATTTATGAAAAATCGACTAAGTCCGAGGTGCCTTTAAGTAGGGATGCTGTGTTGAGATGGGAGATGTAGGAGATCAAGATTAATCAGCATGCAGCATCCCATTCATCTCGCTGCATGATAACATATGAATTTCTATGAATTTATGAAAAATCGACTAAGTCCGAGATGCCTTTAAGTAGGGATGCTGTATTGAGATGGGAGATGTAGGAGATCAAGATTCATCTCCATGCAGCATCCCATTCATCTCGCAGCATCCTAACATATGTTCTTCTTAGAATTTATGAAAAATCGACTAAGTCCGAGATGCCTTTAAGTAGGGATGCTGTATTGAGATGGGAGATGAAGAAGATCAAGATTTATCTCCATGCAGCATCAAATTCATCTCGCAGCATCCTAACATATGAATTTCTTAGAATTTATGAAAAATCGACTAAGTCCAAGATGCCTTTAAGCAGGGATGCTGTATTGAGATGGGAGATGAAGAAGATCAAGATTCATCTCCATGCAGCATCCCATTCATCTCGCAGCATCCTAACATATGAATTGTTTAGAATTTATGAAAAATCGACTAAGTCCGAGATGCCTTTAGGTAGGGATGCTGTATCGAGATGGGAGATGAAGAAGATCAAGATTCATCTCCATCCAGCATCCCATTCATCTCGCAGCATCCTAACATATGAATTGTTTAGAATTTATGAAAAATCGACTAAGTCCGAGATGCCTTTAAGTAGGGATGCTGTATCGAGATGGGAGATGAAGAAGATCAAGATTCATCTCCATGCAGCATCCCATTCATCTCGCAGCATCCTAACATATGAATTTCTTAGAATTTATGAAAAATCGACTAAGTCCGAGATGCCTTTAAGTAGGGATGCTGTATCGAGATGGGAGGAAGAGGACTCAATACCCTACCTGTTGAGCTTGAAACAAAGTCATCACTTGGGCATGCTCATATTGCCATACAATATTCCATTATCTACTAATGAGCATGCAGCTATATGATTATAACCTGTAAACGATTACCCCGCCGTAGTTCAGCGCTTCAACCAAGTGATGACTTCAGTATGGCTAGTGTGTGAAGTATAAAGTATAGTCCTCCCCTGGTCCACACTGCTTCGGCGGTCCTGGGTAAGATAGTTAGTTCTAGCTTGCCCTATGTGGAAGAGGACACCATACTTAATACTGTGGTGTAATGAACAAAGTATAGTCCTCCACTGGTCCACGCTGCTTCGGCGGTCCTGGGTAAGATAGTTAGTTCTAGCTTGCCCTATGTGGAAGAGGGCATACAAGACAAAGTATAGTTCTCCCCTGGTCCACGCTGCTTCGGCGGTCCTGGGTAAGATAGTTAATTCTAGCTTGCCCTATGTGGAAGAGAGCATACATGAACCAAGAACGAAGGTTATGATCGAGGAATGATTCGACAACTAACCGATGGTATGAAATGTGAAGAATTCAAGCAAGCACACAATCAAGTCATCACTTGGGCATGCTCGATAGCCAACCCTATGACATTAACCTAGTAGAGCATGCGAAAACCAATATATATGTAAACGATGCCCCTCCCTAGTTCAGCGCTTCAACCAAGTGATGATTTCAGAATGGCTAAATCAAATCGGTTCAAAACATACCATCGGTACCCTATTGAAACACACAAGTCGATATCAAACCTCATGATTGTGTAGTCCTCCACTGGTCCACACTGCTCCGGCGGTCCTGGGTAAGATAGTTCATTCTAGCTTGCCCTATGTGGAAGAGGGCACATTACTCAATACTGTGGTGTTATGAACAAAGTATAGTCCTCCACTGGTCCACGCTGCTTCGGCGGTCCTGGGTAAGATAGTTAGTTCTAGCTTGCCCTATGTGGAAGAGGGCATACAAGACAAAGTATAGTTCTCCCCTGGTCCACGCTGCTTCGGCGGTCCTGGGTAAGATAGTTAATTCTAGCTTGCCCTATGTGGAAGAGAGCATACATGAACCAAGAACGAAGGTTATGATCGAGGAATGATTCGACAACTAACCGATGGTATGAAATGTGAAGAATTCAAGCAAGCACACAATCAAGTCATCACTTGGGCATGCTCGATAGCCAACCTCATGACATTAACCTAGTAGAGCATGCGAAAACCAATATATATGTAAACGATGCCTCCCTAGTTCAGCGCTTCAACCAAGTGATGACTTCAGAATGGCTAAATCAAATCGGTTCAAACCATACCATCGGTATCCTATTGAAACACACAAGTCGATATCAAACCTCATGATTGTGTAGTCCTCCACTGGTCCACGCCGCTTCGGCCGTCCTGGGTAAAATGGAACATTCCAGCTTGCCCTATGTGGAAGAGGGCACATTACTCAATACTGTGGTGTGAAGTATAAAGTTCAGTTCTCCCCTGGTCCACGCTGCTTCGGCGGTCCTGGGTAAGATAGTTCATTCTAGCTTGCCCTATGTGGAAGAGGACACTTCATACTTCGTCTCTAAGCGGCGGCTTGACTCCTCCCTACGGGGAACGGGTTTACGCGCACAGCGGCGGCTTACGCACTATGGCAGTCATGGATGCCTTACGTTTCTATGAAAAGTGTGTTCCTCCCCTGGTCCACGCTGCTTCGGCAGTCCTGGGTAAGATAGTTAGTTCTAGCTTGCCCTATGTGGAAGAGGACACGTAGACTTACTGTGGTGTGAAGTATAAAGTTCAG